>NW_022197885.1:4174187-4175118 GCF_009176525.2 Contarinia nasturtii | reverse complement strand
GGCTGACGTTGTTGCTTCTGAAGTTGACACTTCAACGTTTAATCCCACGTCAAGTTCGCTTGTTTCAACACAAATTCGTCGTTGATCTTCTTCAGTGTGTTTTTTGCATGCAGAGAATGTCGATAAATTCAAAGAAAAATGTGATAACTTGAAAACAAATCACTTTACACGAACGTCAAATTGCAATTCCGAACACAAACAATGATAAAATGACATTTCTGGTGTTTTCCCACCAAAATACATAGCGTCATATACTGTCTCAACCTACGTGACTCAAAGTGTCTCAACCTACGTGATTTGCCGCCATTTTGGCATGACGCTGTATTTTTGGTTCAACACAAGATATGTTCGGAATTTCTTCGGATTGTTAAAATACAACAAAAACTGTAATGTAAATGTCATGCTCACCTTTTTGTACCACAAAAAATGGCAATTTTTTTTACTTTGGTCAAATTTTTGAAATCACTTTTTTCCGAAATTTTTTTTGGGTGCTCTGGCTCACATACAAGGAGTGCGTGAAAACACGTCAATACACTACGAAAAGTTTACTAACAATGATTCAACAACTTGACAGTACAAATAACATGTCTGCCAGCTGTCAAACAAAAAAATTTCGGGGTGTCTCAACCTACGTGCCGTCTCAACCTACGTGACTCTCCCCTATATTTATCATTTACTCCTTTCTGCAGCCTTTTTGGCTGCGTTTTCAGCAATTTTCTTCTCCAATTCTTTATTTTCTTCATCTAGTTTCCGTTTTTTCTCCTTTAGTTTTGCAATTTTATTTGAGTTGCCACCGACATGGAAACCTTTTGATTTAGCAACTCTACATATAATTGAAAGAAGTAATATTTGATTAAAATGTCGTTGGTGAAATGAAATATTTATACGAACCCTTTTCCCTTTCCTGAACCTTCTGCTGCATTTAATGGCC
>NW_022197885.1:4160599-4174177 GCF_009176525.2 Contarinia nasturtii | reverse complement strand
TACGAACCCTTTTCCCTTTCCTGAACCTTCTGCTGCATTTAATGGCCTTTAAAGTAGAGGTAAATTTAGTTTCAAGAAGCTCACTAATAATGTTCCTCAAATTGGTAAAATTATTTTTATGAAGATAAAAAAATACTCACGAAACGAAAAGCACCATAGCAATGATTGCGAAGACATAAATCATACGAGTAAACGATACCATTTTCTTAATTTGTCTTGTCTTTTAGAACAATTTTTAAACTGAATTTTCCCTTCAATTATTCCTATATTTATACCCTGAAATTCTGAGATAGAATGAAATGAATTCTTGGAATTCTGCAAGCAAATAAAATACAACGCAACTAATTACTTTTGAATCTATTTGATTGACATCAATAAAAGTGTAAATAACGACTTCGAACGGCTTGAAATTATTTTTTGTCTAGTAACAAAAAGTTTTGAAATTCAACTTGTTACCATGATACGTTATTTTTAATCCATCTATTCGACTTCAATATTCACACAGGAAAAAATTCCTTTAATGGTTTTACATATTCTATATATAAAAATGGACGTATTAGGTTTTTGAATAATTCCTATTCTGTATAATTACAGGATATCTCTCTGTGTGCGTAGTTCGACGTAAGCTACGACATTGCTCTGTATGTCAAACTACGCACACATATCCTGTAATTATACAGAATAGGAATAAGACAAAAACTTGATAAATTCATATTTATATAGAATATAAAGGGATTTTTTCCTGTGTGATATGAATAATGGCTTAGAACGAATTTGTAGTACTACATAAAAATGGTTTTTCTATCCAGGAAGGATTACAAGGTTTTCCAAGTTTTGTTGAAACAGTAAGCTTAACATTTGAATAAGCTAAGCATGGAAAATATCATGCAGCGCATTATTTTAGAAGAAAATTTGCGATTTTCCCTGATGAACCCACGCGACATTTTTTGCAATCGATCTAATTGTTGTTAACAGAGTAATGAAACGACAACAACAATAACACGCATCTTTTGTTGACAAAATTTCCACTCTAGTAAAAAAATTAAATTTTAACTTTTTTTCTACCTCGAATCAATAATAGATAATAAGTCTACAAGGTTTGTCACGATATGTTGAAACAGTTGGTTTGAAATTAGGATAGTCATGGAAGAACATTTTGCAACGCAATATTCTAAGAGAAAGTTCTGGCCTATTTACAAAACACTTTCTCACATTGAATAGTTTGACGTCAATGGGAATGAAAAAGACCGAATTTGAATTTTCTTATTTCCAGATGTTTTTTTTTTTTTTCTTTAAATATTGATCAAGTTTTGTGAAACCACGTGGATTCAATTGTGTATTATAATAATCTGTCGTAACCATATTTTGAAGAAAAATATCATTTTACAAAACTTGGAAGTTATAAAAAATGAAAAAAAAATGCTCCATTTTTAAACCAATTTAATGCTCCGTTTGTTGGGCATCATTTGTACAAACCAACTTTTTCCCAGAAATATTAAAACTTTTCAAAATATCAAAAAAGTACCCCGATATCTGTATGGAATGTCTCTTTGTAACATTTGGATACAATCATTCTTTTGGAAAAAGACACTTCCGATATTTTTATGAAAAAATCGTTATTTGTTGTATGTCATAATAAATCGAATTTCATGAGCAAAAAGACAATAAGTTGGCATGTATATTTAATTTATAGTAGATTGAGAACTAAATGGATTGACATCAGCAAGAACATGATGGGCCATTAAATTTTAACGAGATAAATAAAAATAAAATTGCTGCAAATAATCGTTGACAGCCGTAACATAAGCCCAAATCATATATAGACAGAGAGCATCTCCATGAATTTTTAATTGGTACATTAGATGGTATATTTGTTTTTTTAAATATCCTCTCGAATTCATCAGTTCACTGTTCATAAATTTTTATATTTATATTGCGTGCCGTTCAAACAAGAAAAAGGAAAATAAGACTCTCAAAAAGGATGTAAATGTTGATACGTCCCATTGCATATTACTAATACATCAGTGTTGAAATGAATGGAGTGTAACGTTATAGGGAATAACATACAAACGCCAAAATTCATAATAAGATTAAATAATAAATGTGGTGTTCGTGTACATGTATCGAAGATTATCAGGAAATGGAAAAATATCACTTGTGATCTGATTAAATTACGATATTTTGTAAGACAAAATGGGTCAATGACATCTTCCACTTTCAGACAAACTTTTCTACTTCAAACGGTAAACCGTGAGTCGAATTGGATAAGTGTCAACGTCAGAAATCGACTACCATCCCATCTTGGGGGCAAAATGTTGCACACATATATATCATTTACCAACGAAAACGGTCCATAAAAGAAAATCAACTGACATAAACGATTTGACATCTTAATCTAGTCGAATTTTTCTAGCGTGAAATAACGATGGTGCCAAACAACAACGACGAACAACAACACGGACAAATCTCTTTTAGTTCCACCACCACAATATTATCATCTTCATCAACATCATTTTTTGTGCATCTTACGCTTACATTCACACAAATACACTCACAAACGAGTCCACGCAATACAGATAAATAAATAAGTAGATGGCCGGAACGACAAAGTATATACACAAAAAAGTGTGCATTTTCACTTTCAACGAAAAATATTTTTAATGTCATGGATAAAAGATGGATCGTGAAATCGTGTGCATACACTATGAAGCATCCAAAAAAAGAGAGGGCGCAAGTCGTTGGCATGAACAAAGCGTAAAAGTGATTTTTTTCCTTTTTCTGTCGCGCGTTTTTTTGGATGTGTTCATTTTTATGTTGTCATGGGGAAAGCGTCGCTTCGAGGCGCGGCTGAAACAACAAAAACCATCAAACATGATTACGAGCGAACGAAAATTCGGTAGGTGAATGAAATTGAATGCATGTTCGATGGCGCATCGTCTTTCTTTAAGATAGAGAAAGCGACGAAAAAAAGTAATAGGATTCGCTTTTGCTTTGGTCAAATGTATTTATAATTTATATTTAAATTGTTTGCTTAAAGTTTATTATCAACTTAGAAGACAGAGGGAAGCAACTTTCAAAGGGAATCGACTCTTTCTGCGGCAATGAAAACAAGAACCGGCGAATGCTGGTCTAAGTAAGAAAACTTGTTGGGCTGTAATTCGTCGTTTGTTTTTATTCCGAGAAGAAGGGTTCTTTTGTCTAAAAATAAGCGGCAAAAAATGAAAATCTTGTTTTTCTCGAAATTATATCATCGAATTGGGATTTTTTCGCCGTCTTATCGGTCAAACTCTCATAATGTTGAACGGAGGGCGGATGATTGAGAGGGAGTTGAGTACAGATTTGTTTTCCTCCGAAAATATCAAAATGACAATTCGATTGCATTTCGGCTGTTTGCTACTCACGCCATTCGCTATTGCGTAACAATGAATTATGTATATCTGTTAACGGCTGTGTTCCATTCGCGGTGTTTTAAGTAATTAATGAAAAATCCAACTCTTCCTACGTTTGCATAACTTGATTCTGCATCGAAACTACCCTCTTTTTTTCAGGAAGGAGCTAAAGACTAGAGCCGGATATTTTATCGGAATGTTGGAATTGTTTTAAACCAACAAATTTTAAATGCAATAAATTTAAATAATTTTGGGGAGATAAATTCAAATAGAACACATTGAAATCCGCTATGTATTCAAAAGCCATTTATAAACGACTTAACACGCGAAAAATACCTCATTCCTTTACGATTTGCCCGAATTTGTAACGGGCGTTATTTATGAATGAGAGAAAAAGAGCGAGTAGAACATCTTAAAAAACCTCTCTTGTTTTCATAAACAAATCATTGAGTACGCTCAAATTGCACTCGATTTTAATTGAAACCTTACACTGTTCCACCCATGCAACATTGCGATTGTACGAAACGTGGACGAACAATGCCGTTAATTTTCATGTAATATCGGAATAAATGAATCTTTCCTCCTTGATTTACCAAAAAATTAGACAAAGTTAACGTGTGATTTTCGGTTGTATATGCTTACTACGAAATTAAATAAAAGATAAACTTAACGAATACCTACGAGCAAACAGACACACAGTCGCAGACCTAAAATACATCCATTTGCTAAGCAAATCAAATTGATAACAATACTACGTCGTGAGATATATCACATTACGCACGTGGCAATGGTAATTTTCACTGGAATTGTACCAAAGAACCACATCACTACACGTAATGGTTTCATCTACGAGCTCGAATTCTTCCGCACCCTTTTTTTGAAATTGGATGTGTGCACACGGTTATAATGCCGACGTCGTCGTGGTTGGTTTTGTTGTCGATTCATGTCTGATGTAATCATTTTTTCGCTGTTTGTGCTTTGAATACGAAAAATAATTTTTATCATATTAATCAAACGAATTGAATGCACTACAAAGAACGACAGACGTTTGACTGTCTGTCGCCGAAAATTTTCAACACAATATGTTCGTTCAAATGGCTTAATTTTCAATATAAAAAAAAACATGACAATGGCAGAAAACACCTCTCACACACTCGAATGTACTCTATAAATTTACATCAAATTTACGATTTTGAATATGCCCAAATTATTTTCAATTGAAAGTGCATTTCAATGCGGTGACTGACTAATGCGTTACCTTGGTAAACGGTGACATGCTTTGATGTGTCTCGAAATCAAAATCATCCATGGATATAAATTATTGGTTTTGAATTTCCACAAATGCATACATTGTATATTTTAACCGCCGCCCTACGTAACGATGCCTAGGACACGTGCTGTCACATCGAAATCAATATCCATAGCACAGCCGGGGAGGACCAATTCACTCGAATTCGTTAGTTGGAAGTGAAGTGTTTTTTGATTCTCTTTGACCAACGATGCATACAAACTAAATGCACAGTTGGAGAGAAAAACAATTTATGGCATTCACGAAGCGTTTTTGTTATCTTTTTGATGAAAATCAATCCATAGTGGTACAAAAACAAATGCCATACATGAATTTGAAAACTTTGATTTTGGACCTATTTATGTTCGCATTTCGCTTTTAAATGGTGAAAACTAAATACAAAAAAGTATTTCTTTTGGAAAATAACCGCCAGAATTTTCGGGAAAAAAATCACTCACTATGCTTTCAATACACAAATTCATCGAATAACTAACAAAATAAACTAATAAAACAGAGGCTCGATGCGATGGTTTCAATATCCTGAAAATGCTTTGAATGCTTTGTATTCCATTTGGTTCGATTGGAATTTCGGCAAAGTCAATGAAACGAACGCTTTTTATTTCGGTCCATTTCAGATCCATTCAATGCGGAAAGCAATATTAAAAATACAGATTGTTTTTTGCGCCAGATGAAACCTCAATTGAATTGGCTTGTTAAATAATTGCTCTAATTTAATATCGTGTGCATAGATAATTCGTTTGAAACAATCAAATTAACAACGGAATAACATCACTGGAGCAGATCAATTAATTACACGCTGATTTCAATGCGAGCAAATATTACGTGGGAGTCACACACACACACACACACACAGAGAGAGAGAGAGAGCGAGTAAATGAAACTGATAGAAGGAGCAAGCCGGCGAACAAGTGAGTGAGTATGTGTCAAGGGAAATGAGAAAATTAACTTAGCGATGCATTGTCTTAGATTCGTTGAACGTCATCGGTCTCCAGACACATATCGCATGTAAACAATATACGTTCTCGATATTCTCCATAGCCAATTAGGATTTCTGTCACCGTTTGCACTGTATGTCGTTAGATATGCCGCCAGCTGTTTGTATTATATGGAATCAGTCTGTGACAGCCACATTTTTTTTTCTTTTAAACATATAAGTACAGAGCCGTGCTATTCATGCATTCATTGTCATTTGCATATACATTTCATATCCTGTCATATACATGGCGAAACGAACCGCAAAATTACTTGTAAAAAATGCAAAACAAAAATTTTACCATATTTTGTACAGCAACAACAACACCCATTAAAAAAAAAGTTGAAAATCATTTTGCCCATCGGGAAAATTACGTATTAACGTTGCGAGAACGCATTGTACCTGTAATTTTGCATTTTCATTCACTCCGCACAGCAGATATGATTCAATCCTATATCATTGGCACGCACACACCATGTTGACATTGAATGATGAATAAATTAGAAATTGCTTCGAGATTTTCCACGCACAGGTCCACAACGAAAGCATCTTTTCATAATTCAATTCCTCGCAATTATTCTATGATGGTTTGTTTTGTGAACATTATAATCTCTGATGAATTTAAAACCGTTTTTCGTTCAATTCGATTCCTGGAAATCCGATAGACTGCAATTAAATCCGCTCCATCGTATCTTTAGGTCATTGAAATATGGTCTTGTTTGTCTTCCATTTTCAGAGAATAACGTCACCGAAGGCAACACATATGCTTTTGCAAATACACAGATACAATTTGCAAGAATTCATCAAAATTTGCACTCCTATTTATAACTTGATTGAAAAATTTACCAAAAATGATGGATAAACTTTGTTACAAAAAGAGTCATTTTCCGTTTCCTAATTTACTTTGTAACGTTTATCCTTTAAGTAAAATATCGAAATTAAAGTTTATTTTTGCATCAAAGTTTTCCGGAAAGCATTCATTTTGTCTCCACTTTCGGCACATATTTTCGGCATACAACATGATCGAGTAAATATTTAATTGTAAACGAAAAATACCAACAGAGTGACTAAACTCACTGTGCGTTTACAAAAATAAAGACGTAGAAAGCTCGTGCAAATGTTGATTAATTTCGATTCAATAGAATTGGATGCGCTCACGTATTTGCCTCTCTATTGGATACAACATGTGTTTCCATAAACTGTGAGTTTGTTGATTTGCCATGTATTGATATATTTGTTGCATACGGAAACATTTGAATTATCCCAAAATCGTGCGGTATCCGGTGCCAAAATTGGAGCATCTTAATGATTTTATGAATCAAGCATAAGGGTATCATGTTGGTCAAATTAATGCGGCAGTAAATAATATAGTGATCTGTGGAATGGTAAAGTTTTCTATTTTATTTTTGCTTTCGTTGAACTTTTATCGAGTGTGCTTGCGAAATTGGTTACGGTCATGAGCGAAAAATCAAAATAGCATAAATACCATTTGTGCGTGCCGTTGAGCAACGAGAAATCGTTGCGCAATAATTGGGTCAAGTTGGTTGAATCAGCTTTTCCAAACGATGATTTTTCGCCATCTATCCCCCGACTCAGTGTACTGTACAGTGTACATACTTGTGCGATACATATAAATTGCACGTTCGAAGCATCGTTGTAATGATTAGAACAACAGCATATACACACATTGGCATCTCATATGTGGTTGAAAGTATGTTAATCTGATTACATGCCAGAGAGAAATACGAGCGAGCGAGCGAGAGAGAGAGAGAGAGATGCGAAGTAAACATGATACAAAATGTGCTTTTAGCATGTTAATTTGAATTATTTACAAAAGACCATTGTTCCAGAAGCCAAGTCATAATTACCCGTCTCACATTTCTTTTTCGCTTGAGCATTGCCATCGTATTGGCCTGTTTTGACGTTTGATTGCAATTGTTGGTGTTGTTTTGAGAATGAGCACAGAGCATGCTTTTAATTTGATTTTGATGCCTGAGCGCGTGGTCAATTAGTATGATTCTTTTTTCTCCTATCTGCACCCGTAGACAGATATATATATATATAAAATCGGTCGAGACTAATGCTTTCTATTCACCACAAAAAACACAATGCCCAACAACTTTATTCGGTGACTGGATAACAAAAGCAAAGCGAGAATCGGTATAGAAGCTGCTACAACTGTGTTTACAGTCTAATTATATCTTGTTGAATGGTCAAAGCGAACCAGATTGCAACATTTCATTAGTGTTGAAATCAAAAATGGTTGCTCCTTAAAAAAAAATGCCGCATCCCTTTACCATTCAAACGATGTCAAGCTTATTATTGCAATACAACCGCTGTGAAAAGGCGAAGAAAAAGATAAAAGTGTTCAACTGTTTTGCAGCTCATTTGAAATTATTTCAGTCGTTTTGTGTCTACTAGCATCTTTCGCATGTTTTTTTTT
The DNA here is from genome assembly GCF_009176525.2 of Contarinia nasturtii. Lineage (NCBI taxonomy): Eukaryota > Metazoa > Arthropoda > Insecta > Diptera > Cecidomyiidae > Contarinia > Contarinia nasturtii. Next base: position 4,166,063 of record NW_022197885.1, on the reverse strand, counting down.
CTGCAAACACACACATATTATACATTTAATGCGCTTATTTGAACATTAATTCGCTACGCTTTTGAGTTCGTTTGGCTTTCTTCTGTGCCATTTTCGGCGATGACAACTCTCAACGGTTCAGTCAGCAAAATATTTCAACAAATATGTCTAATGTTGTTATGGCATTGAAGAAGAGCAGATGTTTGGAGTTCCTTTGAATTTTTGCCGGGAATTGAGTGGAACGGCAAAATTAATACCAAATGTCCGTGATGTCACTTGAAAAATTGAAGAAACATAAACTTAAAGGGAACAAACGAAAACATTTTCGTCACATCGTCTTCTTGTTCATTTTCAGTCACAATTTTCATGCACTTAATTTCAAGATGGAAAATGCCAATTGCCTGTCTGTGTGTTATTTACTATTTTTTATTTGATTTTCGGGTGGATCAAATGAATAGCGACACAAACGGCAACATTCGTACTGTTACAGTGAACATCGAATTGGCTTCAAAGGACTCAAACCAGCCAGAAATTGTACAGACGATGAAAGCATTTTGCAAATGGGTAACAGACTGTTTGTCGTCGTCATCGTCGGCATTTTGTTATCAGAACATCATTTTGGGGCCGATGCCACGAGTGAAAACAGCACTAGATTTAATTCGCCAGATACATTTGAAAAGCAACAACAAAAAAACCATTCCACTATCTTATATAATCGAATTCACAAGGCTCTATTGCGGCGGCTTCTCTTTTTATTTAATACTTTGCGGTTTCTCCAGCCCTTGCATTCGCTGTATCACAAGACACGTCGTCATATCCTTGTGCGCTGTATATAATATTGTTTTAGTGTGGCGATTTTGGTTCGAATATATTGTGAGTGGTGTCTATAATTCGTCGGCATGTTGGTCTTTGTTTTCAGAAAATTCACAATAAGCATCATCAAGCATGAAAGGAAAATGAAAGGACAAAGTAAAAGAGGGCACATATTTTTATTTCTGCCATCGAAATTAGTAATTTAACAGATGACGTTGTTGTGGATGCCGATGGCAGTAATTGCGGTTTCGTTATATTATTACAACAAAACCAAGCTTGGTTAAACCAACCATTCAAAACCGGAAATGTTGAGTGGCTATTGATGCTTTTCTGCGGTCTCTCTCTGTGTGTTGTAATTGTTTTCTATCCATTTGCTCAATTTTTTTTTTCATTAAATTATTAAAGTTCACATTAAATTCCAGCTTATTCCAGCCAATATTCTTGCATATTTTAAAGAGTTTTTAATGCAACTCGATCTTTTTTTGGAACTATCTTCCTCGTTGATGATGTTCAATTTTCAGCCTCGGTTTTTGGTATTTGATTTATGAGATTGAAGCGCTTAAACCAAGTTGTGTCGCTCATGTTTTATGTATTTTATTCATTCATGAGATGCGCGTGTATTATTTTTTGTTTTGTTTTATGGTCGGTACACAAGATTAAATATTGACAAACTGGTGTTACGATCAAAATATTTGCTATCGACAAACTGGATTTCGCCTTTTTTCATTCTCGTTCGCTTTCAAGCACTCGTTATTATCGTTCATCCACTTTAAAAGCAAACACTGTCAAAGAACATCGCTTGTATTTATTTTGAAAATATGAAACACCATAGAGGAAGACACATACACACACATACATAATACAGACAAACAGTGTATTCGATGTATTTACACTCTATCAAATCCGCATATAAAATCGACAGTTTACGATTTATTTAATAAATATTTATAAGGAATGATATGGGATGTCTTGTGCTTTGGTCGTGTGTAATGTTAAAAAACGATTTTGGCACTTGAATTGGATGAGAGAATTCTTTTTCAGCAATTTCGATTAGAATCGAAGTGGAATGTCTTATGTCTCTCTATTGAAGAAAAGGAAAAACTGAATCGATGTGAAATGAAAGTGAAAACGATTCCGTCCTGAATAAATATTCCGAGCGAAAAAAAGGATGTTATTTTTCGTTATTTTCATAAACTGTAGCCACTCTTCGGAAAAGTATGTGTCTTACGTGCTTTATCGGTTTGGATGTGTGTATATAATACTTGTAATCATTTGCTTTTATTGAATCAATGTTCGCCGTTTTTTTATTTACTATATCGAACATGTTGAGAGTGTATAAACTATGGTTCTTTTTTGTCTGATTCGAAAAAGCTCGCGTTCAAAGTGAATAAAAAAAGAAACAACGATAGACATTGTTGACATTTTGTCGCAGGCTAGCGAATCTATTAAAAATGCAATGAAATTGTTTCGTCGTATCAGAAATGTGGCATCGCATCGTCTACTCGAATGAAATGAACAGTGAACAGTGTGAATGGCATTTGTAAACGATAAAAATCTCGAAAGGATAGCACACGTTGAAGAGAAAAAAGCATTTCGAAGAACATCGGTTTTGATTATTATGACTCAGTTTAAACCTTGGGATTTTCTGCGCTATTGAAAATGATGCCATTATATGGTGGCACCATCGGGATTTACATTAAAACGATTGACTCGTAAAATATATTTATGGAAATTAAAAGATTGTTGTTTTTCTTTTTACGATAAATCTCCTTGTGTGCGTCGTACAACATGCACTTGAACTAACTGAAATCACTTTCCTGTCATGGCGTTGCTCAACTGGAAATGCATCCGGCATTAAATTTATTGGTCACGAATCACAATATTTTATGCATGTATTGCACAGTTGGATGTCTTGTTCGTTTTGTCGGTAAGTTGAAAACGGTAAATCTAAATAATTAGCTATTTACGAAAACAACATGAAACAAATTGAAAGTAATTTAGTTACAGGCAAACTAAAGGTGAGAATACATACTATAGCCGAAGGATACAAAGTGTGAGGCGAAATGAAATTCAAAGGTCGACCAATTTATGAAAACACCATTTTGATTAATTTATGAAGTTTAATAATATCGTGCTGTTCTATACATAAATTATCGCATATGACCAAACCCTTAGTTTGTGTGTCTATTTTTCTCCATCTCTCTCCCTTCCACATTCTATCCGCGTAGAAAGCAGTTGCCAGTGAAAGGTGAGTAATCAGCGTAAATTAAGCTTTCCACTATTTTCCCAAATCTAATTCACAAATTTATCTGTCTGTTTATCTTGAAAATGAAATTATCGCTCGAATGATGGCGATAAATGTTATGTCACTGAAAACGGCGAAGCTATAATGGACTGCGAGCACGAAGTTGTGGAGAAGAAAGACGCCGAAAAAAAAACAAACGTAAATGCAAACACAGCACGATGTCGAGCACGCAAAATGATAAGGTGCTACATTTATGAGAACGACGAGAATGGATCAAGATGAAAAACTCGTATTTTTATTTATATTTGGCCACCGTTTTTTTTTTTACTTTCATTCTCGAATCATGTTCAACGCCTAGTTTGATGTTATAATTCATAGCGGCAAAAGTAATGACTTAACGACGTGACGAAAATTCCAAATGCCTTTTCGCGGGCACGATGAATTCCCTTCCTCATAAATATGCTTCAATTCGACGGCGCATCGTGAAATATTGTTGGGTTTCATAAAAGACGAATTAATAGGAGCGAATAAAGCATATCTTATTAATGCTATTGATGTCTTGATAAGCAAAAAATGTTCACGCACTTCGACCAACAACAAAAACTCTGATGCAAACAAAATTGGAGCAGTAAAAAAAATAATTCGAATAAAAACTCCAGAAGTATAAAAATTATCGTCAGCAACTTTTCGTTACCGACCTCCGTATTTGTCATTTTTCGATGCAAAAACTTTTCATTCGTTTTCCATCATTCGCACAGAATATCCACGGACACCGGAATGCCATAAATTTTAATTTATTTCTAAAACCAAATCGTGAAGTGTCAACTGGTCTAGGTTGGCTTTTTTGAAAACATTTTTCTTTTACATTCGATGCATATTTATTACTCGTCGCATTTTCATCCGTATTCCCTGAAAACAAATCGACGTCACATATTTAATGAGAAAAGTTTTACAGGTGAAAAAACGCAATGCGATGTCATTTCCATTAAATTCGGACCAATATCGATTTTTATCCAATTACATTCAGCTTACTCAACAATTACAATACAAACCAATGTCGGCGTGTTTCTGCAAAACTATCTATGTTAACCACCGAAATGGATGATATAGTAATGTAATCCAAAGTAGTATGTCCGTTATTTCATGATAATACAATTGCCGACACATTCATTCGTTCACAAAAGACAGCAGAAATATATGATATTTGTTCGATTTGTTGCTAATAAATTATGTGTCATTAAGTAAAACTTTAGCATCGTGGTGTATTTGAAGCGATGGAACAAACAAGTCAGCATTGTATGTGTATTGGGTCGATAGGGCTGATGTTTACATGGTTTGTAATTCAACCAACGAATCTACCGGATCACCAAATCAACATTACACCGTATACTCAATTCGTGCATTCATTATGAATGAATGTGTCGTATTCTGTGTGTCGCTGCAACCTGCAAAATCCAATGGAAAAAATAAACCACCAGCACTGATAAAGACAAATCAAATGAATGAACCATACTCTAACTACAAAATATTCATCAAAAACATCGGAACAAACTATAATTTCGGTTACCTACTACGCAACTGTTTGGGGGGATTGATACAGCACAAAAGCATCGGATTTGCAATTACGTTCTATTCACAAAATGGGGTGAACGTAGATTGAGGCTGTTTTTGTTCTGATCTGATGCCGCTACAAATATTTGCCATGTCAAACGTGGAGATGCAATGAAAGGAGCCAACCGATAAAGTATAAAACTTACTTTTGAAACTTCGTCAGGAAAACCAAATTTACTTCCACTCATAAAAAATACCCATAGCCAAACGAAACTACTAATGGAAATCACATTTCAATAGTTAATTCTTTTGTTATAAAGTGAACAGACCGGGAAACATTTTCACATTTTCCGAACTAATTAAATGAATTAAAACCGGTGACGATCTCTTTTCTATTGTGGTTTTGTGATGGTATGACTTGCGAAATTCAATCTTCAAAATTCGAATAATAGTGAATGCGCTTCTGAACATACTCAAAATTAATTATGCGAGGATTCTTTTTTTGTGTCAAAAAGTGGACGTTGAATTTGATATGTATAACGCCTTTTTTTGATCACTTTAAAGTTTGCCATCGATGGTTTTTCGTTGAGTGTGAATAAAATTAGCATTTCGCTGAATCAGTATGATTCAAAGCTCGTAGTATATCCAACGCATTCGGCATAGATATCGATGATAGTTTGCGATATATACTGAGAACGGCAGTGCTTTCGAACACAGACATCGACCTATTCAATTTCAAAATATGCACCACTTTATTCTGGATATTCGATTTTTGTGACTCGGCAATAAAACCAAAAAAAAAATACATTTCCATAAATTTGAATTACTTGTGTTAGATGTAATATGAAACCCTTGTAACTTTAATATAAGTAAAGA
>NW_022197885.1:4134499-4155599 GCF_009176525.2 Contarinia nasturtii | reverse complement strand
GAAGAAGGCAAAATGCTTTCTAAGGATTTCGAAAATGAATGTGCAATATATTCAACTATCACATGTGCCTTCGAATCATTGAATGTGTTCACCCACTGAAACAAATCCAATCAATTGTTATATTCATTGGAACGGGACATTATTTTAACATAGTAGAAACATCACCATCCCTTCATTCTAAAAAAAACATTTCTGTTCTTTTTAAATGCACTTTATAAATAAAGTCAAAGCCAGAACCAGGAGATGTAACACTTTCTAAATTTGATACTACTAATATGCTTTAAAATATCTTCGTCATTAGACATTAAAAAGAGGCATGAATTTAAATTTGCTTGCCATATCATATACATATATCTTGATATAACTAATAATATATTGGAAGTTAAATATGTAATTGTAGGTAATTTGGCAAATTGACATCATTATTGATATAGTTCAAATTACTCTTGATATTACCACGATAGATAAAGTGAATAAAATTAACATTACTTTAAGTTTCTTCAATTGCGCTCATTGCAGTTCGAGAGCTATTCAATTTTACCTTCTATTTTAACTAAAATTGCGATAAGTTATACTGCATTCATTTTCAAGACTCTTTTATTATTGAAAATTTTGCGTTTTTACGATTCCATTAGATATGAGATTTGTTTCTCTCATACAAGATTGTTATTTTAATTTTTCCATATAAATACTCCCTCCTTCCCCTCGAGACCAAAGTCAATTTGACCTCCCTGGTCAAAAAACCGTGCGCATGTGTGCATCTTCCACCGGTAGTTGAAACGTAACCGTTGTACAAAGTGAATCGTCCATGTTTTGGCTTTTATCGAGATACTTGAACTTTTAATCGAGAAAATAAAAATTAAATGAAATGAAACCGCTAACTCACTTTTAATTGAGAGTCCATTTTTGTATTTAGTATTATAAGTGGTCTCTTGTTCAACATTAATCTATGTCCTAGTATTAAAAGTCTATCTTTGGAACTAATGATTTTGAGATTAAATGTAAAAATTAAACGAACAAAGGAATTTTGGTTGTAAAAAGGAAGAAAATTGAAACCTCAATTCGCAACACTAACGGGACTATTGACGTGTTAATTCAGCACGAATTGTGATAATATTCAGTGCATACATACTTAAGGTTAAGTTGTTTTGTAATAACTCATTTTGATGACAGCTATCAATTTTATCGATATAAGACGATATAATTTTATTTATTTTTATGTTTGTGCATCATGCAATTTAGATAAACTGAGGGGCCTATTACAAATACTCTTCGAGAATAATTTAGAAATAAAACACAAAACTATCATGATATGATATGATAACAACAACAATAACAAAGAAATACTTTGTAGCAAGAGGTTTAGCCTTGATAAAGAAAAATAATACCCATTTGAAATAGACACGAGTTTATTCAGTGGGGAGATTCTACATAGGACTGGTTTTTTAAGGAAATGTTCTGTACATCAATATTTTCCAAACAAATGCACTTTGAACGATGACGCATTCCCTCTCTTTTTATAAACATGTACAGTGTATACAGTAGAGCAGCAGCAAGTCATCGTTGTTGGCAGTGGAGTCGTCGTCATAAATGTATTATATTATGTCTATTTGTCTGTATTAAGCTGAATGACACTGTTTAGTTGATTATTTTTCGTTGTGTTATTGATGTCAAAGGCGGCGCACCCTTTTAAAAGCACACCGCCAAAAATCATCTGTGTTTCTTTTGCGATGGTCTATATTTTTGTACATTTCTTTTATAGAGAAAAATTGGTTCCATCTTTTTAGAGATAAACACACAAATGCACTTGGTAATAAAACAATGTATGTTGCTCACAAATCCATAAAACAGCGCACATACATAACTTTCAGTTTTTCCGGCTCAGTTGTGTCTATGAAATGAGTGAAAAAATACATATGAAACAAAGCGCATGGATTCAAATTCTATCAAAACAGAATTTGGTATGCATTTATCGTATGTTGAACTTCATTGGATATTCTATAAGCATATTCTGTATACTGTTGAATGGAATTTACATTCGAATTTTATTTTGCCAGAAATATTTTTGCTTCAGCTATTCCCCGGTTTTCTTGCAGATATCTACAGTAGCAATGGAACCACATATGCCAATTTTCAATGGCGAATCATTTTCGACCGAATGAAAGATACTTAAGATCGTATTGTGAAAGTAAATGATAAAAGACAGCAGAAAAATGATTTTTCTTATGTAAACATTTGTTTTCGATGGTAAAGTTAAGAATTGACATTCATATAAATCGAACTAAAATCAAAATTTGAATAAATTTCTCATGATATTTTATTGAAGTTAAAGACATGTATCTATGTTTTAGAAAAATTCGCAATTACAATTTTGTTATATGAATATTGCGCAGATCATGGCGCAGATGAAATATACACATATAAATCCGGTTGTACGACAGTTTTCATTTGTTCACTGTTTTTGTTTACATTCATTTGTTTTGGCAATATCATTTTAATGCATGGTTTTTTGAATTAATACATGTATACGCACACGTTGCATAAGCATGCATGTATTGAATTATAGCATTTTGTCATGAATAAAAATGCTCCCAACATCAAATCAGCGGGCTGATTTTATTGATTGAAAAATAGTGTCTAAACAAATTGATAATAAAATTCAATTAAAAGAGCGTTTGATATCTGGTCTCCATTTTTTACAACCTTGAATTCTGTCTAGAATATGCAATAGAAGCCATTAAGCATGTAATGATTTAATCTTGTTTTATCATACTTGTTACTATACGTGGCCGTAGATGCAAGTGAATAGAAACGGTTTAAAACATTGTGCAATATTAAAATGGATGCGGATGTGTGAATGGCAATTGCGCTTCTTCAAAGTGTATGCGGGAATTAACTGCAAATTTGAATGTTTGGCGAATTTCACAAAGTAATTGCACTTTTCTCTCTAGTTGATCTCCAGTTTCTTCTATATATTTACTTGTTGTTGTTGCAGGAGACAGGAATACAAAAATCTGTGGAGTAGCAAGGATTAAGTGTATGAAAGAAGCGCAATGGAAGTTGTTCACCACGAATAATGGAAAAGCATTCCGTGAAAAATGTAATTGCATACAAGCGTGTATATCGATCAAATACAATTTTCGTCTCGAACGAAATGAATTAGACATACTCACTATTAATAAGGCTCAAATAGCGAGAAAGTAAGTAAAGTTCACCATCAAATAATTTTCCTCTGTATCTATTTTAGCGTACAATACTCATTGACTGCTGTTACTTTTGAAAATACTATTTTAAAGACAATCAAACTAAATGAATTATACACGTTTGGTGATTTCTTGGCACTTTGTGGTGGCTTGCTTGGATTGTTCATGGGAATTTCAGCATTGAGCTTCATTGAGCTCATTTATTTTGCCACTTTACATTTATTCTGGAAGCTTCGCTATTTAAAGGCGAAAAATGCTGTCGCGCCAACTCATCAAGATGTTAGCAATGTTGTGTCAACTAGTCGACGCACTGCCTGGATGTTATGTAAATGGGTTTTGTTGTGACTGCTATGAGCATACTCATAATGCATGCTCTCACTGAACGCAAGACTTTACATTATAAGTGCAAAGCACACACACACTAGTGCACGCGCAGATACACAGATCGAACAGGTTTATTGGTTTATCTTTTGAATTCTTTTTAGTCATGCATTTGATTTAATTACAAAATTAAAATCTAAATTTTGATCAATTCTGAAAAGCGTTCACTGAACATGCACGTTTGAATGCACAATGCATATATTGTATATCTAATATTGCGTGTTTATTAGTTTCCATACGAGTATTTTATAATCTATTTGTTTGTTTTTTCTTTGACGAAATTTTGATGGTTTTTTTGAAGATATTTTATAGAATAAGATTAAGCAAATCTGCCAATTTGAAATGATATTACTCTCCAAACTTCTTGCATACAATTTTATCATACTTTCGTTAATTTTCGTGATATTATCACCATAATTTCTGAAATATTAGAAGAGAATAAAACATGATCAAGTTCCGTTTTGAATGAAAAAAGTTTCATTGTTTTTATTCGAAAACTTTTTTTGCCATTAACTGTACGTGACTTACGTTTTGGTATGGGTAATGACTTTTTCTATGTATTTCCGTGCACTTTTGAAAGGTACAGTATAGTTTTTTTGGGTAAAATATCAAAGTGAATGGGTAAATTCCATAAGATGAAATTTTAATATTTTTTACACGAATTTTGCTTTAAGAGCGTTTGATATGTTTAAGAGCCTTATGGAATTGTACATTTTTTAAATAGATTGTACTGGTATTCTAGCTATAAAAAATACGTTAATGTTGTGAAAGGGGCTAATTTAACAATGCCATAAAATCCTTTTTTCACCAGTTATATGCCTCGCCTAATTATATTAAAGGCATGAATACAAATTTATGCATAGACCGTGTTCTTTTACCAACGCGGCGTTATCTTGTAAATATTATGCAGTTAATTATGTAATTTAACTTGTTGTTTAATGCAAACACATTCTGTGTGTGCAAGTGTGTATGAGTCACTTCGGCTTTGTACTTTTTTTACATTGAACATTCTTACGGCGCCATAGACTTAAATGAGTTTTACTAAAATATGGTCAAACGATATAGAAAGAGCAAAAATTGCTTGAAATTGTTCCTATTTTGTGTGTTTTGGACATTGACAATGTTTACTTTGGACGTTGATTAACAGTTTACGTAGGTTGCTCCATAATTTTTTTTAAAATGGTACTTATAGTGTTGCCCGATGTAAACCATTGTCATATTCGTAAAGTTTGATGTTTTGGTATGTATTCGTGCCCTGAACCTTTTGTCGTACGAACGCTATTTGTATTGTTTACAGTGACTGGTAAACTGCGACTCAACAAAAAAATGAATTTTACACGTGAAGATTTTCGTAAAATGATTTACTACGATTTTCGAAGTAAATTATCTCAACAACAGTGTTTCGATCGACTTCATTTGGCCTTTGGCAATGAAGCACCAACCCTTCAGACAATTTATAACTGGTACCGAGAATTCCGTTGCGGTCGTAGTTCGCTCAAAGACGAGTTTCATACAGGTCGTCCAAAATCGGCTGTTGTGCCACAAAACATCGATGCTGTCAGAAAACTGATTATGGAAGATCGTCATGTGACCTACCGTGAGATTGAGGCATCTTTGGGCATTTCATCCCACAGCATACATACAATTTTGCATGAACATTTAGCCGTAAAAAAGATTTGCTCTCGTTGGATCCCACATAAATTGACCGATGAACAAAAAATGGCTCGTGTGAGTTGGTGTAAAGAAATGCTCAAGAAATTCAATCGTGGTGCTTCAAAAGACGTTAATAAAATCGTCACTGGTGACGAATCGTGGATATATGCCTATGAGCCCGAAACGAAACAGCAGTCGACTGTATGGGTCTTCCAAAATGAAGATAACCCAACGAAAGTTATTGTTCGAGCAAGAAGCACTTCGAAGCGAATGGTCGCCTGTTTTTTCGGGAGAAGTGGTCATGTGGCAACCGTTCCACTAGAGGATCGTAAGACCGTCAATTCTGATTGGTATACCACCATTTGTTTGCCCGAAGTGTTTGGTGAAATAAGAAAAAACAACTACCGTCGCAAAATAATTCTTCATCACGATAATGCGAGCTCTCACACATCTTTTCAAACTACTCGATTTTTGACCGGTCAAAACATCGAACTGATGGGTCATCCACCGTACAGTCCTGACCTGGCACCCAATGACTTTTTTTTGTTCCCAAGCGTGAAGAAAAAACTACGTGGTCAACGATTTTCGACACCAGAAGAAGCAGTTGAAGCGTTCAAAACACACGTTTTGGAGATATCAGTTTCGGAGTGGCACGAATGCTATGACAAATGGTTTCATCGAATGCAAAAGTGTATCGATCATCTCGGGGAATATTTTGAAAAACAATAAAACCATTTTCGACAAAAAACAACTGTGTTATATATGTTTTTAAAAAAAATTATGGAGCAACCCTCGTATAAATAAAAAATGAATTGTTTTAGTCAAAATGTAATGAAATAGAAAAGTTTGTTTTTACTCCTAAACTCTTTCTTCAATTCCCCGGTCGATTTCCATTGGCTTTTGTGCCAGTTTCCAGTTTCCCAAGTTTAAACGGTCGAAAGCATCAATTAACGCATCTTTTGCATTCTGTGCCAAAAGAAAATACATAAAATGAAACACTTGATAAATGCCTTCGATAAGCAACAATAACCTGATAATCTTCAGCCTTGAACTTTTCATTTTCATAAACAGCAATGCCTGTGTCGGTGTGATCAATGTCAGGCAATTTTCGTTTTATGTTCAAAAATTTACGAAATAGACTTCGTTTTGAAAGCCGCGAAATGCCAGTGTCGTTTTTCGCTTTTCCACTTTTCGATTCAACTTCTTCGACATGACTGTAACCGGTGATCCAATTGTATGAACACGACGGGGCTCCGTGGTGCACCATCCTATTGCCTGATACGGTGAAAGCAATGTACGGCTCATTATGGTAATAAAATTGCGGTAAGTAGCCAATTGAATGTTCGATTCGACCATAAAATGAGCTGAAAAATGAAACATAAAACAAAATAACGTTGGCACAAATCACATGCCATTCAAAAGTGTTTCACGCAAAAATAAATTTACCGTTTTACTTGGTCTCTTGCTTGATATTTGCCCAAGATAATTGAATCGAAATAAATCGGTTCAATAATTCGTGATAACAAAGCACCTTGAATACCAACCACATTCCAACGAGCAATTTTATCTGAACATTTGTTTTATATAAAAATAATAGATTTAATTTTATAAAAACACTTGTTTTATACAAATTATTTTACCTGAACAGGACATTGTATACAGAGGTTGAGTCTGCGAAAATTTACGATTCAAATTAATTGCTCCATGGAAAATTTATATCGACGAAAATTACACAAACCTGTAAATCGCTTCCATTTTGCATATTTTCCAAATCTGAAATTAGTTTGTAACCTTTGCTCTTTTCCACCTTTGCACGAAGTTTATCACTGAAATCAAGCAATGTATTATTTCGATTTTTTTTTAATTATTGTTTTAGCCAAGTTGGTCTATAAAAGAAAGAATTTACTCACCGATCTGGATGTTCTGCAGCGTTACCATGTTTACCTAAAAATGTTGCATCTCCGCAAGGACCTTGGCTGATGTACAAATGAAAGCGAATATTATCCTTTAGCCTTATTTTCAAACTTCGTGGTGACTTCTCAAAAATCGATTGATACGATGTTTCTGTAAATGCAAAATATTTTCATGATTTTTTTTCTCTTCACAATATTTCTAAACAACATCCAAATGGATTTTGAATGAAAAAAGTACCTGGTGTCAGAAATAAATTCATTTGATCATAAAGGTAGTACATTAAACATCGTCGAACCACTATTTCGGCGTGTGTATCTGGCAAATTGCCATCATGTGCGATGAAAAGTTCATCAGCGTCAATGTTTTTCGTTCCTGTTGACAATGCAACAACTCTGGCCGTGGTCAAATCGATTCCATTTTTGGTCTGAATCACACCAGCCAAAACATTTGATTTATTATCCAAATTAAGTACTTTGGAACAATGTGTCTTAAATCCATTCATTATCAATCTGAAAAGTATTGAATTTTAAAGGTCAACGAAAATAAACGTTTTATCCAATTCAAGTATTTATCATACTTTTGAATTTCGGACGCAAAATCTTGTGGATAATTATCATTTCGTTTGGTTCGAATAAATTTGTTTTCAATTTCGCAAAGCGTTTGCAATGCCTGCATTCCGGCTAGGTTCTGCGCATGAATATGGGACGTTTTACTTGTTTCCGTAAATTGAAAGTTATAGCTGACAGTCAAATTGCTTGTGTGCACATTTTTCTCGGTACATTCGATGTGATCGACGCCATAGAAAAGACGCTTCAACAAGATTAATACACACTTTGTTGGCATAATGCCGGTCGATTGATTCTTTTCTATATAAAAAAAAAGGTAAATGTGTGTTTATATAAAATCTACAAGAGATGTCGTTGATCGTTGAACATGGTGAATGTCATACATAATTTGTTTATACTAAAAGCAAAAACAAAACAAACAAAAACAGAGACACTCACTTAAGAAGTGTTGTATTTGCTTGATGTTCTTCTTTGTGCAATTATCACAATCAATCGTCTCATCAGCTTTGAATGCAATGAACGTTTCGTGCTTGAAATCGATTGCAATGATTCTGGCCCGTTTATCAGTTCCAATGCCGTTCTTCTTATTTCTATTCGAATTGTCTGTCTGCAAAATGAAATAATTGACGACTTTTTAACATCTAATCTCTCTTTTTTCTCTATCTCTCTTTAGGTGCCGTTCTTACCTTTTGTGAAGTGTATGCAAAATTTAGGGACGCCAGTTTTGTGTAGCTGAATGAGTCGATGTCAATCATAAAATAAAATTGTTGACCTTTGGAACCTTGAATGTACCATTCTTGAAGCGATATGAACATCACATAAATATTGTTATCATCGTCGGCAATTTTGTCATTCGTTTGATTTGTTCCATCACCAAAAATCGATTTCATTGTATCGTCGATAAATGTTTGAAATCTTTTTCGATGTTTCAACACCATGTCACTGAAATTATTGTTACACTGAAAAAGTGTATTTATTTCGTCTGTCATAAACGCTTCATACAGCTCAATAGCATGTTTGAGTTGCGATTTTTTCGTATGAATTTTTTTATACAAATCAACACAATCTAACTTCATTAGATTCAATATGATCGAAATTTGCTTTCTATCGGTCTTCGCTTGAAATGTGGCCATGACGTTTAAATTAAAATTTATTTCATTCGTCTAAATAACTTGCTAAAGAACAATAACAATACAAAAAGTATGCATTCACATTGAAGTAACACATAATACTGATTCCCGTTCCAAAGACGCCTGTCTTCATTGGAATATGATGAATTGAAAACACAATGACACTGGAAGAGACGTGTATGAACAGCATGAACAATGTAAGCATACCAATACAGTCTTGGTCGGCGCAACTGGATTGATGTGTGTGCGTGCGAACTTTGTTATTCACTATATTATATTCTATTTTTAGCAACGCAATAAGCAAACTCACTCGCGCTGTGCTCTTGTACGGATGACTAACGAAAAAGGAATCACAAATAATAAACTGTATGGACGACTGGACGTGCCATTTCGAAAGCGAATTCTTATGTTTTACTTTCGTTAAAATATACACTAAATTTCTGATATAATATGTAATCTAATCAAAAGAACGTATGAAAAAAAAACAATTGAAGCGATACTTAAAATAAACAGACAAAACCCATTTTGTATATTTAAACGATTTGGAACAATTTCAACTGGAATATATACGATGTACGTTATAATTCGTATTCATCTGAAATTCCCAACTTTAATTCAGTGTTTATACGAACATTGAAATAACATTCACATGTTTTTTCGGTGTAGCAACGAACACAGCTAAATAAATGCATTTACTTTGTCATGTTCATTTGTTTAGTGAAAAACAGTAAAATCGGCAGAGTTTTTACATGCGAAAAATTTGTAAATGGCTTGAGGATAAATGAAAAATAACGGAAATACGGAAGAAAAAAGGCGAAATAACAACAGCCGCGCACAACATTCCGACAGTAAAATGTTGAACATCAGGATCGAGTCTCGGGGATTTGTATTAAATGTGTTGGGATCTGCGAAACGTCAATTATGAATTCACGAATATTTTTGCATTGTTAATTTTAAATAAATCTAAATACTGTTGGAAAAACAATGTATCCACCAAATGTGGAATGAGATTAAAGGAGAGTTTCATTTTAAAGCGTTTCACATTCTGCAATGCTTAAAAATATGCAATGATTTTAATAAAAACGAAAAAACTCGCGACTATGAACATCAAAAGTAAAACGTACAAAATTGAAACATATGCACACCGAAACTAGCTGGTTTGAATTCATTTTTAAAAAGGCATCATGTTAAATTGAATCAAATGCGGAAGTTGAACAAATTGTAAAAACACAATCAAATTCAAAATCGATGCGCTACTCTTTGGTACACCGGTAAATCTCGATTCATCACACACACATATATACACAATGGAAAAAGTGGTTTTTCAGCGTGCGAATGTGGTAATTCCACAAAAACTAAAACAATAAAACGCCATAGTTTGTGGAATAGTGGCCAACATGACGGCCTGGGGGATACATTTTGGAAAATAAAAAAAAAGATGAGAAAAACTTTATATTGATGTTGATGTCTGGACATTGAATTAACAACACAACAATGCACTTTATTATTTGCGTACGCGTTGCGATGCCAACGCTTTGTTTGACTAAAATATACACACATATACAATATTTACTTTATCTCTATCTGCCTTGCTTTATTGCCTCTTGTCCATGGGGTCGAGGCGGCCACTATAGCTGTTTTTGGTTTCCATTCATTCACAATGCCCAATATGAATTTATGAAATTCATTCGACGTTGCTTAGTTTTCGTTGCCCCTTTCCACCATCGGAATTGGTGATTCACACATGTTCGTTTATTGCAATTTAGCAACTGCTTTTAATTCGCTTCGCACAAAAATTGCTCTATTTGTTGTTGCTGCGATGCATCACATTCTTTCAGAATATTCTCCCCCACAAAACAGTTTGTTTGAGGGAATTTTAATGGATATGAATGTGTGTTTGAGAGCGCATACGGCATAATACCATTTGATGGCCAACAGCGAATACGAATGGAAAATAAAATGTTGGCATGAAATGTATATGAAAATCCCACAATTCTAATTCACATGTGATGGGGCAGAGGGGGGTATTGTTTCTTTATGAAGTTGAAAATGATGCGGTGATTTTATGGCATATGAAAGAATGCAAGCGCGTGCACGAACTTTTTCTTTGTCTTTTGCCAATATCGATGCCTCTTTATTTCTTCATTAATTTTCTATTTCATTGGATTTTCTCATTCAAACATGCACTGTATTCATATCTACTTTTCTGTTACGGGGTTATCTGCGCCATTTTATCTGTTTGCCAATAAATTTGATTTAAATTATTTGTTGACGCAAAGATACGAAGATGTACATCACCCGTAATCTAAGTGGTGGTGTAAAAGTTTTCCGTTTCCAATTTTCGATGCATTTTTTCTCTTCTCATTATTTATGGATCCAAGTTACTCCGGCTAGAAGAAAATCAATAATTTCGATAGTAACTTTGCTATTTATAAGAACATCGAGAAAAGACAGTTTACATGATAGTTTCGTTGCTTTACAATCCGCTTAATGTTTAATTCATTTTCCAAATGCTGTTGCCGATTATTAAATGATGTGATAAAATGAGAAATAAACGCCATAAGATATTTATGGCATCTGATGTGACATCATTCCAATTAGATTTCGTTTGGAGAGTCATTTAATAGAAATGTAACAGCGAAAAGACCCTCGTCAAAATAATTTGCGATACGAAAATCCCGAGCTATGGATTATTGTTTTCACACAAACATTACCTCGCATTAATTTTCAATTTGCAAATTATTATTATCTGAAAATGGTTGGAGGTATTTTAATTAGTGGCCTAAGTTGAGTAAAATACGCAACATCTGGCCAATTTTATGATGAACGTAAAATCGGAAGATAAAATCTGCAATGAATTGAAGGTAATACTCATTAAAGTAGCCAATTATAAATTGGCCATTTATCTGATGGATTAGATCAATACAAATTTAACGCTTAAATGTTATATTCACGTCTAATATTCATTTACTAAAGGAATGTTCAATCGGTTTTTAGTTGATTGAACTAGGTTATCCGCATCGTTATGATACCGTTACGATTTTGGCCACACATCAAATCGAGGATTTACCCTTCAAAGTGATTTAGAATGTAGTATATTTTCATTATTTATATAGATATGAGCATGCATATTGTTTGCTTGAATTAAGTGAATATTTCCGCTATTCAAAATACAGTCGATAAGCATTTTGAAATTGAATTGAAACCTATCTATTAGAATAGAAGTAATAAATGTTTGGGTATTGTATATAAAGGATTTGCACAGCATGTATATGAAATGCCTTAAATACAAATCTCGTTATTATTGTTATTGAATAATAACTTACATGTATACATATCTAAATTTCAAAACAATCCCCCTCATGAACGGCGGTTGCCGGTTTTATACGTGTGTAATAATTTTCACGTAGCCAAGAAAATTGTGAATCAAATGAGAACAAACCGCACATATTCATTCATAATAAACCCCCTCCCCCCTTCCAATATACTTTGGTAAAATGTCGGCGTATGAATGTGAATGTGTTGCGAACCGGAAAACCAAGGCAAATAACGATGGATATTCTACGAAAAATATATTCTTCGTTTATTTAGTTTCGAAAAACATACATACATAATCATATCACTTTCTCTGAACAAACAACAGTGCAATTTGAAGGAATCTATTTAGTTTTGATATCGGAACGAGATGGTAATATTTTGTCAGTTTCATTCACTTCGTGTAAGATTAGCCAAAAGTATAAATTAATAGACGTTACGGCATTTTCAATTTATACGTGATATGAATTATTGTTTGGCACAACAAATGCAACTGACTATTCAGTTAATATGTTGGAGTTCACCAACGAAATGTGCGATTGTTTGCTGTCTTGCCCTGAATTTCCATATTCGAATGCAATGTATACGCTCGCATTGTTGACCCAAACATTTTGCCAAACTACTCGTAGAACATTACAAGGAAAGTATATCAATTTTGTTGAAGGATTCCAACGTGCTCAACGTAATAAATTTTCTGTTCGTTGACACTAAACTGTCTCGTCAGCAGCAGAGAGAAAACAACAACACCGAGTCTTCCAAATTACACATTCCACACTAGCTAAAGTTAACAAACAATGGTATTGCTTCTAATTGGATTCGAATTTAATTAGAATCTTGTGTACGCGCACTGAATTCAACATTTAGTAAATGATTCGGCGAGATTCATTGTCTGCCATGAACACGATGTGATTGATATACACATAATAAAGACATGATTTAAACAAAAACTGAGATTATCACAAAGGAAACAGGTTTTATTCAATAGTAATTTTGTGAAAGTACGTAGATGGTATTCTACTGTTCTGAATCTATTGTTTAATGAGTTGAATTTATTTTTCATTTTTTTTTCTAATTGCTAATTGGACACATTTCATCGACCAAATATATTCACTCATATATAATCGTGATTGTAGTTTATGCACATATTACAGTGTAATGCACTACAGTAGAATGAAATCCATAGTTTTTGGTTGAAACTTTAAACTTGAAAGTCATTCCATTTTTAAAATTGAAACATGAATATTTTATCTCGTTTTAACAATTTTCCAGAAAAGATCCTTTTTATAACAAAAACACCCATTCAATTTCATCAGAAGTGTAGAAATATATCCTGTTTCGTATTAAATAAAGTTTCATTTTCTGGCTGAATTTTAATTTAACTGAAATCTTGTATACGGTCACGGCATTTAATATATATTTTCGCTTAAATGATTCTGGTGTGATTTAATCATTTTGCATACGTTCTCACGCTAGGGAATAACCGTGAATTGCAGATCGAATAATTTATAATAATAAACGCTATTTCTCTCTAGTTTTCACTAATTCTGCTAGTATTTCTACTAGTTTGTTCTAATACTGCTATTTTTTGCTAATTTCTCTAGTACGTCAACGTAATAACTGAAATGTGTTTACGTAAATGTTTCAAGTTGACACTTTCAACGTGTATATTTGAAGCAGGCACTAGCGTATACGTTTTCAGTAAGAAATCTGTCATCAAATCTACATTTCCGATTGCAATTCGTAAATTGTAGTTAATACAGATGAAACGTGCTTGGTTACGTGCCATTGAATATATTTTTATTTAAAAATGAGAAAAAGCGTATTTAACTACATATTTGGATACATTTTAGTTCAACACTATTCAATTCGTTTGTTTTGTGAATTTTATTTTAATTAATTATTTCAATATATTCAAGAATAAATGCTTACTAAAGTATATACGTGTACAGTGCTAATTCTGCTATTTATTGCTAATTTTGCTATTTTCTTCATGAAAATTTCCCTATTTTTTTGCTAATGTGCTAATTCTAATTCGCATGGATATCCCCTAGTTCTCACGGCAATATCGAATAACATTGGTTTTCACTGTACTACTAGATATCTGTATAAAGTCATACTAAAATTTGAATGAACTTGTTTTTTTTTATTGTTGGCGTTGACCACTTTTCGAAGCCATAACCATCAGCAAATGTTATGAGAATATTTTTCATAATTTGAAAGCTTCATCAGTAACCAAACAACAACCAATTATGCCTTGATTTGTGCGAAGGGCAATCGCACTTTGAATACTGCAGTTGTGCTGCTCTCTGACATTTATAAGTTCAACCCTATGTAAATTCATTGCTTTCCTCTTCTTCTTCATTTGCAAGAAGCATGTGCTTTATAGCAGCTTAACTTTGAGATACCAGGTGGCAGCACATCTGCGTGTTCGAAACCAATTACATTGCTTTATATGGAGTGCGAGCAGAGCGTGGATTTGTGTGCAAAAAGTTTCGATGTTTTTTTTTTGTTACTATATTGCATTTCAATTCATTTTCAGAAACCTTTTGACGCAATTAATTTGACCAAGCAGAACTTTTCCCATTTCATAAACCTCTTCGTTGAGGTTGCGTGCATTAATGTTGCAAAAATGGTGTTCTTTGTTTTCGATGATCGAAGCAGAATACTCAATGTGCGAAATTAATATTCAAACCACTGGCAACAATTAGGTATAATACCTCTCTAAACTTCAAACACAATATTATTGGGAAAAAAGTATGAAAATCAAAAATGAGTGTGGTGCTTTGTTTGACTTTAGTTAAATCAATGTTAATTAGTTTGCCTTCAAAATTCATAACATCAAAAAGGCTATGAATATGAATATATGAATACGAACTTGAAAATATAATGTCGAGGGTATTTGTCTAGGGGGCAGACACGTGGAATAGGATTAGACTTTTAGTGTAAAGATTCGAGAAATTGCAATGAAATAGCAACGAAATAGCAACGCCTGTGAATGGATTCGCGTGGAATAGCGAAACAGTGGATGGAATAGCAAAAATTGTTTCACTTCAAATCCATTTGACATTTCTTTTGACGTTTATTGATGGATTAGTGGAATAGTGCGGAATAGCAGAATTAACATTTTTGACGGAAACAGTGCATGGAATAGGAAAAATAGTCTCGATTTCACATTTGTGTTTTTGGATTAGTGGAATAGCTGGATTAGTAATTTATATAGTGGATTCGGAATTTATTCTTGGTGTCTCCCCCCTAGGTATTTGTTTCGAGTTTGTGTTTCTCTTTTTTGATGTACATATTTTCTGTGCCAATGGCAACGTCAAGGAAACTCCATCGCCCTGATTTTCTAATGGAAAACCTTTTTTTTAACTTTATTCTCTTCTATTCCATAAAATTAAGAAAGCATGTTATAATGCAGATGAAAAAAACTGATTCAAAACATGCTGACGTTAATTGGAAATGAGATTCATAAGCTATTATTGAGCTTTGTACTTGACCTTAGCAAATTTTCACCAGAATATTTTCGCCTTTTTCATTCGATTTTTACCGACAAAAATTACGTTTTCGGTGAATTCTTTTATCATCAAGTACAATACTTTGGCCACTTCGTTCTTCAAAATATCCTTCACATAAGTCTAGCTAAAGAAACACCAGTAAATAAAGGAAGAAAAAAAAAAACAAGAAAATCAATAAAGGAAAATTTGCATCGAAATAAGTAATTTTGTCAATGATGAATTCGACAGATGCCCGGCACGAAATCAACATAGAGGCAATAAAATACGATTTTTTTCTCGCTTTTTCCGCTCACTGAATATTTTCGCTCCGTATTTTCTTCACATTGCCATTACTTATTTACATGCATATATTTATTCTGTGCCATTGGTTGGATGGTTTTTCACTCGCTTCATATCGCATTTTGTCTTTTATTTTTATTTAAAATACGAGAATAAGAAAAAAAAACACGTCCAAATTCAACGTGACGAAATGTGAATGGGAAGACACAAGAGTCGGTTGGATATTGCTACGCACGCATTCACACATACACAGTACTATCGAAACGAAAGCGAAAACTTTTTGTTTAAAAAAACACACATTTTTTGTGTGTGTGCATGTTCTTAGAGAGCCTCAAATTTTCCGGTTTTAAATAAACCACAACGTCGAGCACACCACCGCCAAATCGACAATACTTGGAATAATGGAAGTTATTTTGTATTCAAAGGGCATGAAGCCAACACAGAAAAGAGAAGAGCGAAAAAAATCAGAAATGAATTTACATGTGCTGTCTTCTTTATTCTATTTTTTTGCGCTATGGCTTTTTACTCTGTCAACCCCCCTCATATTTGAAATACTGAAATGTGCGAAAGCGTGCAATCGCGAAACGAATAAAAGAGTTCTCGTATTTTCAAATAAATTCTGAAAAAAATATGTATCCAAAAACATTTCCGCTGTCTCCGATTGTTACGTGCCTACCGGAATGTTCAGGCGTCACTTAAATTCTTTTTTATTTTCGCCCAAAAAACAGTTTTTATTAGATTTTTTTCTCTTTGGACTCATTTTAACCAAAAACAAAATTCAACCGCTAGCTATAAAGGGACAAAATAAATGAAATGGTTTTTCGCAATTCACTCGTACTTTGGCTTGAAAACTTACTCTTTTTCTGTTGCAAAATTAATTTATCCATTTGGGCACAAAACACGAACGAAAAAGATTTCCAGAAGAGAGAAAAAAAAACAAATTTTCAAAAGATACTTAAAGCGGATCATTTTCAAATAAAATCGCTTTAAAAATTGGACGACGGAATTTTGAGTAAAAACATCACCTTACTCATATTTTATTGACAATTTTATCATGGGTCGATTTTCAAAAGCGCAGTTTGAATGCCATTTGTAATATTCATGTTGGCAGTAAGAAGCTTGTTGACGTGAAGTCTTACTCTATTCAAATGTCATGATAAATAGAAGGAACCGCCATTATTTGTGTCAAAGTTTCAGTGTATTATACCTTTATAATTCATTTCGCAAGTTCTCTCAAACAGCTTAACACATTTTCCAAATCGGTAAATATAATTTTAGTTTCAAAATATTTAGATTCACAAGCAAGAAAACAGAAATCTCTTTTATGAACGGTGTGCAACACATTGATGTTGTTTTCCATTTTTGTAGATTTAGAAATAGAAGAAAATGTGACTATCAAAGCTATGTAATTCTAAAAAGGATCTCTGAATGCCACAAAAAATGCTTTGATCATGAACAAAAGACAAAGAACAATTTAACTCTGCATGCACCGATTCCCAGAATGCTGTTATCCATATGAATGAACCAGAATTAACATGGTTGAAATTGTATGCAAAAAAGGGACGACAATACAATGATGGTGAGTGCAAATGAAAGTAAAGCCGCAGCCACTGACTGTTAACTTGGGCAAGAGAACATACAACATGGCTTTTCTGAAGAGCGTTTTCAAGTCGAATTGTGCATATCACAAGCTGTCAGACACTTGAACAGTCCAAATAGCTTTGAAAAGTTGGTTTGGAAAACTTTTCTCACTGTTTATTCGACGGCACCTACGAATACGCAATGCCGATCATATTGTAGTTTTCGAGCATAGCTCAAATGTTATTGAAAATGGGTGTTTAATTAACTGGCAATTCAGTGATTCAAGGGTTCAAAAGCGATTTAATTACAAAGCAAATTCCAGCTTTCAACTACTATATAACTCACTCGACTATATCGTACAAAAGGAGTGGAGAGGACTTAAGCGATTGTGCATTTAGCTTATTATGCAATGCGGATGGGGTTAAACAATTCCATATTCTACATATAGCTGCTGGCAATGTCAAGCATCTTTCAATATTCCATTTGAAATTTTGTATAACTTATTTGGTCCTTATTTGCTTTGATGATTACCATGGCAATTGATTGATATTATGCAGATGAAAAATATGGTTTTGTTACAAAAACCGATTTTATATTACCACTGAACAAGTTGTCCATTGCCAAAACTTTTAACTTCGTGTCAAGTTTAGAGTTTTGTTGATTTTAAATTATACAGTTTTCACTTGAGTTTGTGTTTGATGTATTTCCAACGATTCAATGAATTCACAATTCCGATTAAGTGAAAAGGTTCTTATTTGAAATGATTTCACTAAGATTTCAAATGTTCGAGCATTCATTACAAACAACCGGCAACAAATCTAATTTCACCAATAAATTTAATATGTGCTCACTTTTTGCTTCTTTTTCTTATTTCGTCGAAAGGAACTTGTGCGTCAAGAGCGTCTTGCATATCGTCTATTTCATTTCACAAAAGAAAATGCCATGGAAAATGCCCAAAGGTATTCTGAAAATGACATTATCTTTGTTTGCAGACAAAGCGCGTTAGATATTTTCCAGTTTTTTTTTTTTTTGTGATTTCAATTGCATTTACTCCCCTCTGTTGAATTTACTTCGATCCAATGTTTTCCTGTTTTTGTTGCGCAAACTTTAGAGAAAATGTAATTTTAACACGCAACAATTTTAACACGGAAGTTTTCTTTGTAAGATTATTGAATTTTTGCTATATTTTGACTTTTTCTTTGCATTATATGATATTATTTACGAACGGTGCTCGCGCTTTACCTTTTTTTTCGCTGCCATTGCGACTTCGTTATACACGTCGATATATCGTCTTGTGTATTAGTTATCAAAAGCATGTGCCCTTGTCGCGCACACAAATTGTTCTCTCATATCACTTTCTGTGAAAGACATTCAATGCAACATCCGAATTTCAATTCGACGGAGCCATTTTAATGCAATGAATTTTCAACACTATTGCTTGGCTACCGGCTGTTGATTTTTCTTTGAAAAATGTATATGATGTAGACGTTAAGCTCAGTTGCCAACGGGAAAATCACGTTCTAGATTTGTGTTACCCAAAAAAAAGTATATGGTATGGTATCCAAAGGTAAATCTATTTGGTGGGGAATGAAAATTATGTTTGTATTCCAAGGGTGTATGTGTATGTTTTCTACATTCGATAAATGGAATTATTTGTTGCAAAGCACAGGCAAACAACCAGTATTCTTATGTTTCCGTATATACTTTTTGTCTAAGAAAAACACAAGCGCATGAGATTATGCAATATTTAAATGGAATATGACAACAATGTAGCATGAACGATGAGAATTGGCAGAGAGAACCGACGAACCGTGTTCAGGCGGCGTTCTGGCTTGCCAAAGAGCTCTTCATCTTAGTCACAGCTTTGTTTAGTGCAAACAACAATTGCTTCTTGGACAACAAATTAATAAAGCTTGTTTGCACTTTGTAGCACGTTTGTGTCGGCACTCAATGGCAACAAAGTAGAAAAATTCCCCGTTTTACACTCTCTTTATACATTTAATTTTCAATTTGAGCACGAACACACTTGAACTTTTAATTTAAACGGCAAAGCAACATTTCAAACTAAACATTATCAATGTATGTTCAAGATGTCAATAAATTTTTTTCAAAAGAAATCCATTGTTACGGTAGTACACCGTAACGACAAATCAGCGTGTTGTCATTCAATTTTTTTTTAAGATTTTACTCCACACTTTTCAGCATTTAAAAAAAAAATTACTGGCTACTTTTGGCAAATGGTGTTTTGATAATGTACTTTTCTTGCTTTCCCCTGGGATAAACATGTAAAGTAATTATCCGCAGGGGAACTTTTCTATTTGATTTGTTACACGCAAAATGAACACTAACGCTGTCGTCACATCGAAGTTGGTGAAGGCGAAATGAAAAATACATCCAAGTCCTTTTTTTCGAGAAATATTTTCAATGACGCTTCCGAGCTACATTGTATTAACTTTGGTTTCATTTACGTCACTCTCATCAAATATGGTCAGTGCATTGGACACCACTATTCAGTGCAATGAAATGGAATTTCCTTTTTTTCTCCATCGCTCGCATGTTGCTGCGTTCCCTTTATGTCAATTTGTAGTGCAGCAATTTTATTGGACTCCGCATAAACCACCACCAGTGAAGCGAACGAGACAAAAAAGAAAAAAAGAATACGAAAAAACACAATATCACACCGAGTCTGAAACTGAGTTCCAGCTGTTTATTGAAAATCATAGTACATTCATCATCAGCAAAAGTCCAATGAAAATCCACTTTCGTCTCTGTAAAAAGAAAAGCAGCCATGGAAAGAGATGGAAAAATCGGCACCGATTTCTTTCTTTTTTTTCTCGAAACAATAATTAGATTTGTATGCGTGCCAGATACTGGTGTATATAACAAACCGCAATTTCGGATATGCGGCTAAACGGAAGTGGGGATATACTGAATTTATGATGACTGCACACGTTTTTATGTGTTTTTATTCTATACACTCAACATAAAATTGACCATCGATGCACATAAAATCGGTGCGAAATCATTTGTTGTTGTTAAATTTTCATTTTCTTTTGTTCCATTGTACTTCGATTTCGATTACGAAGGCCGTTCAAATCGATGGGAAACCGCAATTCTGGAATGTGTTTTAGTTTTTACAGCGATAAATTTTCGGCATTTATGGTTTCGTTTTGTCAGTGGTTTGGGTATTCTTATACGTTAGAATGGTGGGCTCTCATGTTCATTGCAAGTAAATTCATTGGCAAATGCAAAAGCATTACATGGATCATTTAACATTTGTGCCAGTGATTGTGTATGTTATGTTTGAAACCGCATACGGAGAAAGCAAGAACAAACTCAAAAACCATCTATGATTCCGGCAATGATTTTGAATTTCCCTCTCTGCAC
Organism: Contarinia nasturtii; assembly: GCF_009176525.2. Lineage (NCBI taxonomy): Eukaryota > Metazoa > Arthropoda > Insecta > Diptera > Cecidomyiidae > Contarinia > Contarinia nasturtii. Next base: position 4,134,675 of record NW_022197885.1, on the reverse strand, counting down.
CAATTTATAATAATTCATATGGAATGGCATCTTCATAATTTTCGAATTAAACTGGATACTCTCTATTTCAGTATCGTCCTCCTCCAAGAAAATGGCAACAGAAACCACATTTCACATACTGTAATTGTTTGTGTGTGTGTGTGTGTGTGTGTGTGTGTGTGTGTGTGTGTGTGTGT
>NW_022197885.1:4121919-4134489 GCF_009176525.2 Contarinia nasturtii | reverse complement strand
TGTGTGTGTGTGTGTGTGTGTGTGTGTGTGTGTGTGTGTGTGTGTGTTTGGGGATGATTTGAGCGGAACCGTCATTTTTGATTTAGTTGTTTGTTTCTTTCTATCGTATGCATACCGAATCGATGTATATGCATGGCGCGCGCATATTTCGATTCACTTCACTCTTACGATTTGATACGCATCATTTTTGTAATATTTCTTGATTAGGACATTGTATGGCATGCAAAAACCAATTCGGATTCTGTAAAAGCCATAATCCATGCCATCAAACAATGTTGCCACTCGCTGCGATTTTGAATAATGGACTTCATTACACTTTTTTTGTTGTTGCATTGAATATTGTGCGGCTAGGAGACCGAACGGTAAAACAAACATATCGGCTGATTGAAATTGATTTGCAGAGTAAAAATAACGAATACATCGTGCATGTTTTGTGTGTCAATATTTTTGTGTTGTGAGACGTGTATTTTGATCACTTTTTATTTTAGTGCTGTCCCGGAGATCCGTTTTACAGCTTTTGGTTTGTTTTGCAGTTCCATCAAAACATTCACAAATATTCGGAAAGTGTAGACAACTAAAGTCATGTGATTGTTTTGAATTCGATGAGCTTAAAACCTCTTTGAACCTATCCAAATGTGTCTCAAAGCATCCAACTCAGCAGTTCAACTCTATTTTTTGTATAAAAAGTTTTCCGACAAACAAAATAACACCAATTTTAACCCTTTTTTGTTTTGAATATGAGGAAAAAAAAACTTATAAGTTTCACCATCGCCCGTAGCAAGTTTATGTTTTGAGGTTTGCATTTAATTTCAATGGTCTTTTTCAGGTCTTTCTCTCTATTCACAAAGTACACAATGAAAACAATCATACACAATCCAAATGGAAAACCAATGCCAAAGTTTATGTGACTTTAGGCTAAAATCACAAAACAATGGATTTGCTTTAATTTAATCAATTTATGGTGTTTTTATGTTTTTGTATATGCATTTAGTACCATTTGGCATCTTAAGTTGTTTCACGTCGAGTGAAATAAATCTAATTAAAAATAAATGTTTATTATTTCAGTTGAGTCTACTTGCTTTCGAAATGCGAGAAAGCACTTAGGTTCTCTTTTTTTTAGTTTCGGCAAAAATTGAATCAAGACATGATCTTTCCGTGCACCACCATTCATTTCAATGGTGCAATTCATTGTTAGTTAATTACATTTTCGAGTTCATATGTCTCGGAATGGTCAATAAACTGTATTATTAAATGGAATTGCGTTCATTCTAAGTCGTTCTAAGTGGAATGTCAATACATAGTTGAAAATGTGCACACCCCGTCCACACCAATTGACTAGCATAAACTAATATGGTTACATTATTTAATATAAATATATCGCTGCATCTCAAATGCTTAAATAAACATTGAAATGCTTTATTTTTTCAACGACCCCATGTGCAATCGATACGTCTAAAATCAATCACCATCGGCTAAAATAGCATGACGCAATCGAAATTTGTATGCATTCGTAGTACATTTCTCTGGCTTCGGTGGATCAAATTTCGGTCGAAATGTGTTTGATTTACATTTTCAATGACTTTCGAAAACAAAATCAAACTACTTTTGCGGCCATACCATGTTTTCGGAGTGATTGCATACATTTCTTGAACTTCATTTTCAAACCATCACACAAAATGTCTGTGTGATTAATGGTTCAATGCTCTTTTATTGTTGTTATGTAATTTTCATGTTTTGGGTAGAAAGTTTCATCGAGTAAAAGTTTCTCTATTGTTATTTCAGTCGACAAAATGAAAAAATAAATAAATAATATTAATGCAGAGAGCATCTAAAAGTGTGATAGAGCACACAACCTTGGAAAATTTCGAACAATGGACATCGAATATAGTGTATTTTGTATCGTTTCAACATTTATCACACACTTAACACCTAAAACAAAAACGCTGTTGAAATCAACAGTCATATCAAACAGACAATCGAAGGGCTATCAAATGCTGATGTGTCGAATTGATGAAGGGTGTCTTTAGCCGAGGAAAGGAGAAGAAGAAAAAACAAAGAACCGAATGAGACCGGAACGATGACTCACAACGAAAAAGTGAAACTATCAATCAATCGAGATATGGTTATCCATCGATATCGCATCAGACAATGTGACACGCACTTTCATTGCATCCACCTCGTCCATTTGTTTATATTTCATTAATACTCGTCCAATCGATAACTTGTTTCAAGCATGTGCATGCATCGCATCGTCTTAATTTAATTGCAAATGTGAATGTATTGGACAGTTGCCGAAAAAGAAAGTTTTGTAATCAGTGTCAGATGCACGTGAATAACAAACAACAACACTCCCCAGGCACACTATTGTTGATCAAATCTGTGAAATCGCATTTTCACAATTGTTTTTTGTTTTGCTTCGAACGAAAAATAAATTGCACTATTTTTTGGATAAAAATTCGAATTGCATCAAAAATATGCAGATTTATTGAATGATTACATTGGAATACGCAATCAATCAATCGTCCATTGACAGAATAGAGCAAGAACAAAAAAAACCACTGAAAATAAATCCATCATAGATTTTCGATAAAGTGCATCGACCGAATGATGCATGGCGAATTTAATTAAATTCACAAACAGGCGGCTTTGCTTAATGGACATTTTTTGCTTAGTGTACAAAATGACTAAGTTAGGGTTGAATAAACGAGAATCATACTATTGCAGGTACTAAGCCGATATTTCAGATATTATACTGTGTTGCACGAATCAATCATGACATCATTTCAAGTTCAAGAGCACAGAGTTTCGATTATAATCCAACATGTTTTTCCAACACTATTGTGATATTAACGAAGGATGAAGAAAACGTTGATTACAGTGCAGAGGGAACAGAGAAGAAGAAATAATCGAGCATCAAAATATTGATAATGCATTACGTGTTCAATCATCACGCCACTCTGCTATAAGCTAACGGTAGCGATTTTAAATCCTTCGATTTCACTAAAAACCTTGATATGGATTATTATGAATCCATCAACGGTTATCGTACGATATTTATGTACGCATTAAACTTTTCGATCTACATACAATGAAAAACAATCTTCCAATCATCATGGATGCATAATACTTTTTTTTTGTTCTCATTCCATAACCAAACGATGTGCATCCTATTCACCCCATTCATTCGCATAAAATACTGCAGTCAATTATAATACTTTGTTTGCATTTATATGCATAATACCCCGCAGCTCTTTGATTTTTGCAAATCTTTTTTCACCCATTCCATCGTAGAGAGAATATGGTCAGACGGCAGGGCATATACAAATGTTTGTTTTAAAAATATTCGAATTTTTTTCGCCCTTGTGTACTGTAGTATGTGTATTAATTATCATGAGTGTTTGTGGGTAAAAAAAAATCACTTTTGATATGTGATTCATCTGTAAAACAAAAGCTGAATCACGAACAGAATTAACAGAAAACAGAATTTTTATCTTGTCCGTGATTGATATTCAATATTTAATAAAGCCAAACAAAATTGACGTTGGTTCGATTTTATATTCATTTTTGCTAGACTTTTACTGTTACTAAAAAATAAAAAATACTTTGAATGGAAAAAAAACGTCGCTTAACGGGGATGATTTTTTCATAATTATTCACATAATCCGCTTTCCAACAATTAACTTTTGCGACGCATAAAAAACTTTGCCCATGAATGGTAAGTTCAGTGATGTTCGAGCGAAGTGTATTTTCATTTGAAGCCTCATTAATATTCTCGCCTGCATCAAGCGGAACGGACACATTTTAAATTGCATTGTTTTCACAAAGTTGATTTTGGATTTATCGTAAATTACTTTGATCCTTTGGCCGTCTATGAAACTTATTCTCTCTCTCTCTCTCTCTACGATCTTTACGTATCCATAACCGCAATCAGTATGCATTTTCATTTTTACGAATATTATGGTCTTAAATGTAAATTTCATGTTTGATCAGCGCGCGGTGCGGTGTAGCTTTGGCTTTCATCTCATTAAGTGCCAGACAGTTAGAAAAACATTGTGCTGCACCCTTAAAAAGAATGTAGCCACAACGAAGAAAGGAAGAGAAAAAAAACAGACATCTTCATTGTTTGTAATTGCAGCAATAATTTGTAACCGTTGAATCCGTAACGGATGACGTCGGTCGCATTCAATTGATGAACGTAATGTAGTAACAATTTACTAGCGGCACGTGGCTTCTTTTAATATTGAGCTATAAATATTATGCAATCGGCAGTGCGATGTGATTCATTGTTTCGGCGGTTGACGTTTGAATATTTTTTTAGCTACAATGTTGTAAATTCAATGGCAAATCGATGTTTTAAGAAATCCCTGAAGGATTGTTCGTCGATGTAAAAACATGTTTCAAAATCAGCTGGAAACCTCAAACGTTGGCGTTTCGAAACCGAACCATAAAATATGGAAATAATCGAAAAACAGCGTTAATTGAGTTTTGACAGTCTCATTTTTAAAGGCGGCCGGAAAAAAGTGAACAAGCAACGTGACATAGAATTCAACACTAATGAAGCAAATTACCGTCACAATCACTCACAACGGAATGCATGGCAACGGGGTTGGTAATGCGAGTATTTCGTTATACGATATGCACAAAATATTTTCATCAGAGGCAACGTTTTCTGCACTTCATGTCAATGATGCTCCCGTTTTTCACGTACCAAGTGTACATCGTACACACAGCACACCCTTCAATTCAATATTTATTTTGTTTCTATTTCGTTGCTCATCGAAAACACGTCGTTTATTACTAGACGATTGTGCGTGTGTGTTTGTACGAGAAGGAGAAAGTGAAAGAGAGTTCGAGAGAGAGAGAGAGAAAGAGAGCCAAATTCAATGTTACACGCGTTTCACACACGACATGCAATTTTCGGTCTCGAAATTGCTGATTGACACGAACCAAATGCATTGTGACGTTTCGTACTCGCAATCTGTTCGTTTTATCACATTACACCGAAAACAATTGACTGACTTTGATTGGGAGTAAAAATAATATCGAGTTGGACCATGCTCGTTAGTTGTCCCAAGTCAATGAATCGAAGGCAACGAAGAAAAAGATCTTCATAAACATGTCAATATGACCATTTTGTTTAGCAACAAAATTGATTCATTAAAATATAATTCAAATCCATATTCGAAGAAAGGGACATATCGTTGCAATTTTTATATGCCGTGATGCTTGTGTCATAGGGACTTATTTGGTAGATTTATTATAATAAGCATTGATTTCTTCCTAATAATTCTGTCAGTCGATGTTATCGTCGTTTGTTGTAATTTATTTTTATATACATAATTTCATTTGGATGCGTCGCGCCCTTGAATTTACTATATGTCATAAAAATGATAAATAATTTTTGGATAAATATTCGCCGTATGGTGTGTACGTTCAGGAAACATCAATATTTGTATCGTTGTTCTCCGTTAAGTTTGAGTTTGAGAGTGGTGAACATGTGATTTTGGCCATCATCTTGGGCGTCTTCATAATATAAAAATGAGATATATTCAACACAATCAACGTGAATTAGTTCAGCGTGTAATTCAATTACGTCTGATTGGTTTTCGGTTGTTCATTTCAAATTGCCATTATATGTGGAATTCTTCAAAATGAATGCAAAAAAAAAGTTTGCCATCGATAGAAATCTTTATCTTCTTGCACTCAATGGAAGTATTTTGACCAAAACTTTTTCTTCAACAAATTACTTCGATCATTTAAATACAGTCTTATATGTCAGTCTTAACTAATGAAATATTCTGTAGAATTCGATGTGAAAATGCAGTTCATTTGAAGGATTTTCGTGAAAAAAGAAGCGAAAAACTTTCAGCTTGAGATCATGTTCAACACGAAAAATGCTCGACTGGAATTGCAACTGACAACCCTCACACATCGTAAGTGAGCTGAGCGCCAAGTGTAGCCAAATAAATTTTAATTAAATAGAAATGTTTTTGGGGCTGATGTAAGCGTCTATGTGCAAATGCGATGTATGCAACGGACTACCATCGTTGATGTTGATATGAGTACAATGACTTGGTCATGAACAAGTTTCGATGGCATTGTCAGAAATAAAATGTAATGTGAAACATGTTCGTTGTAGCAGCATGACTATTTAACTAGGAAAACCATGCTCATCAGGTTGGAAAGAGTGAAAAGTTTGTCGAATACTATAGTAAGCAGATTTTGATAATGCGCTGGCTAAGTTAAATTTAATGTACTCCAAAAGAAATATTTTCAAAATTGACACCCCCATCCAACCCCTTCCCCAGACAGTTGGGGTACATGAGGGCATACGAGTACAATCACAATGTGATGATATAATTATATTAATAATAATAATATTAATTTTTTTGGTTGAGGGGGGGTGCCCCCCAAGACAGTTGGGGTACATGATTCATATATTTACACATACAGACACGAAATTCAAGATCTGACTATATGGGATGACTTTTGGGACTATAATTGATAATTATTCAGATAAATGTCCACCAAATACTCAAATGTAGACCCCGTCGCTAGTTTGATATTTGGTGGACATTGGTTTGAGGATATAGGTTTTTTGGCACGAAAAACCCGAATCTGACGTCAATTTTAAGATACGATCAATTTTTCACAGACATTTCATATAAAAATCCACAAAAATTTTAATTTTTGTATGGGAGCCATGCCTTTATGAAATCGTAATGAGCTGAAACTTTGCACAGGCTATTTTTTCGATAAGAAAATAACATTCTGAAAGTTTTAAGAAATTTCAATGCATATTAGGGGTACCTCCAGAATAAAATTTTGGATTTTTCGCTCAAAAACGAAAATTTTGTATGAATGATACCCTTAATTTTCGTTGAAATTTCTCCAATCTATCAGAATGTTATTTTTTTTGATAAGGAACGTGGGCGGGTGGGAAGTTCTTCATCGAAATAAGATTGAACTGGGTTCTTTTAGAGTTCAATTTGCCCGGAATTCGAACTCCATAACTGTGTTATATCTCTATAAACAGCAAGAGAGTTTTGTAACCGGGTAAGTTGTTCGACGTTTTTCCGTTCTTTGAACAACTTTTTTTCGAAACAAAAATTAACATCTTTGTTGTTAAAAAAAAAACGGGAAAAATGTAATAATGAATAACGACGAAGAAAAAGAAACAATTTGGGGGAGGATGGATATCAACAGCATCTGACCTTGCGTATAGAATGACTGTTAAAAGAACGTAATGATGATGAAATGCAGAAGAAATGGCACGTCATAGAAAACGTGCATGGATATAAGATCGATAGACGGCTACGATGTTTATTGGGCACAAAAAAAATTGGCCAAGAGCGACCAATAACGATATGTTCTGGTATACATGGTCAAATTGATGGCAACACTTGGCGAAATAAGAAATCAAGAAAAAAAATTCGTAAGGAATTGAAAAATGAAATGAATGGAGATAAATATCTATATACAAACATTCCTAATATCAACCTAGTGAATATGTATAAGTCTACATTCGATGACATAGCAACAATCGCAGAAAGCAAAAAACATGTAATATTCGGTTATTGTCACAGCAATGCCGATTTATTATTGAAAGAACTCCTCGACGATCCAGCATAAACAAAAAATCACACCGGGTAACAGCCTCTTTCAAGGCTAAAAGAAAAAAAAAACAGCCCTTTTAAGGGCTACTGGGTTACGCCTGTATAAAAAGGATTTACGAAAAAGTGTCTCAGATGGTTTTGGCGAGCTAAGTACAAAACAAATTCTGCATGTGTCTAAAGTTGAACCAATCTGTCTTCGAACTATGCATCGTGTTTCATGGACTTAATATGAAGGTGAGGATTCTAGAAAAAGCAGAAAGTACGATCGTATTCCCAATCTGAGTGCTCAAACATTTCAAAACTGTCACCAAGTGCCAAAAATCCGGGTTGGTCAAGCAAACATTCAGTTTTGGTGATTTTTATGGTTACAGCACATCCAAATTCGAACCAAAATGATAGATTTAGACACGATCATTTGGAATCAGCAAAATAAGTTACGAAAAAATTCCGAAGGTCGTAAAAAATTTGGTGTAATCACCTTATAGCATGTTGCACTGAAAAATTCTTCATTTTGGATAGTGAAACATTCATCGCCAAATCGAACCACGAATCAAGTGCAAGTGCTTTCTTTTGCATTGATTATGTTAGAGTACTACTATATCAGGCTAGAGACGTGGACAAACCGAACTTTGATAAAGGGGTGTTTGTATGGTAGGATCTTCTTTGGAAGGTGTTTTAGAGCCATTATTCGAAAATTTAGTGCTGAAACGTTAGGTTAAACCTCCATAACTTGCTCCATTATCAATCAAATATTGTTGAAATCGATGGCATTCGTTGAGAACTATCTGATTAAAGACAAAATTGTGCCTTGCAAGAAGGGAAATCCACAATAATGGCTCACTTCTTAAAAAAATTCTGAAATTTATTGAATCGTGAGAAAATTTAACCTTAAGTGATAAACGTATTGGACTCCCTCTGTGTTCTATCGCCAATCATAGATTGGTTTCATGCATGAGCTTGGAATCATGCCATTGGCCCATTACGCCCAATACGGCAGGTTTTTTAAAGAGGTTTCTCTCTCCTCTTTTTGTCTTTGCTTTGCTTCACTTCATATAATATCACTTTTTTGCATAGTTTTTTTTTTCACTTCACTTCACTTTTATTAGTTTGTATTGTCTCTGAATCTGAATCTGAATCTGATTCATAATTTCGAGGGCAGAAGGTGGTGTAATGATGTACTAGATTGTGTAAGCATTTGACAGCTGACATAACGCAATACATTGTCACACGATAGCTCATCAGTTGAGCATCAACCTTCATACGATGCATACGTGCATTAGCCCGGATTATTTTATTATAAAAAGATCTTCTTTTTTTACATGGTGTCAGAACAAAATTAATCGAACAAAAGCATTGACATTTCTTCTGATGCTAAATCTAAGTTCTGCGTTTGCGTGATTGTTTGCCTTTGTCACTTCTTCCTTTGGTTGTTCCTTTAGCTTTTCCGCTTATTTCTCTACTCGTACTATCGCTGGGAGATCCGTTACGTTGTTTAAGTTTTCGTTTTTTTTATTGTGTTTTTTGTGACGGCGGCGGCGGCACTGGTCCACTTAGTTCTATTTCGTGAAATTGTGATGGAACTTTTGACTTTTTCATTGGAATATTAATGCCGTGTGCGTCATAATCACAATTCTGCGTATTTGCATTACCATTAATTAAGGCTATGGTGTAAAAAAATGCCCAAATACCAGAATAAACGGTAGTCTTTGCCTGTGTTACGCTGTCCATAAAAATCTTGGTGAAAGCGATGTTCGCTTTATTTGATCCATGTTCGTATCTCTTTTTACACCGTTTTTTGATTTCTTTAATTTCATCGTCTTGCAAATTATCGTTTGCTGATAAATAGTTGGTTGCCACGATTTTACCCACTGATGTATATTTAATATATATACAATATATAAACTGTGTATCTTCCTAATGAGGTTTGATGTATTTGAATATCCACATCTAATTGGCCCAACAATTGTTTGATGAACTTAATTGTTTCGTTGTTAATATTCAAATAGGCAATAGAAATGTGTTTAACTGACTCAAATTCATTGATATGAGGTTGAATATAACTGAGATCGTTATTGTCAATATCAATGTTTGTTGTGAATTCACTAAAGCCCAATATTTTAATCCGTTCAGAGATGATCCGTTCATTTTTATCCAAAAAATACAGGCGTGTCAAAAATTTTCGGGCCTGATATAGAAACACACATTGTATTTTCAAATGACTATATTTATTATTCAAAGTAGTCTCCGCTAACGATGCTTTAATACTTTAATTCCTCCTTCAAACCACTTGGCATCTTTGTCCTCCCATACGTTGAAAATATCGTTCGATATCTCTTCTTCGGACTCATATTGCTTCCCCTTCAAATATCTTTTGGTGTTTGGGAACAGGAAATAGTCGCTGGGGGCCAGATCTGGAGAATGCGGTGGATGGTGGAGTTGTTCGAACCCACATTCCCTGATGGCAGCTTGTGCAAGCAATGATTTGTGAAACGGTGCATTGTCATGCAAAAGAAGAACTTTTCGAGTCAGCAAACCAGGACGCTTTTCTCTGATCGCTTTACGCAATCTATACATTTGTTGTGCATAATAATAGCCTGTGACTGTGTTGTTCTTTGGAAGGAATTCAACCATTATTATGCCTTTGGCATCCCAGAATACAGAGGCCATTACTTTGTTTGTGGCAATTTGTTTGCGTGGCACTTTCGATGCTGGTTCACCACGTTTGTGCCATTCCATCATCTGTGATTTGAGCTCTGGATCATAGAAGTGGATCCACGTTTCATCACCAGTCACTATTCGCTCAAATGTGTCCGTTTCATTCCATTCCAACAACTCGAGAAACTCACGTGCAGCAGCAATTCGTTCTTTTTTTTGAGCTCTGTTCAAAGTTCTTGGAATCCATCGTGAGCAAACCTTTCTCATGTGCAATTTTTCATGAAGTATATTGAATACACTGCCAGTTGAGATGTCAAACATTGCTGCTAACACTTTCTTGCTCATTCGAGCAAGAGATGATCAATTTTCTCCACCACATCTGAAGCCGTACGTGTAAATTCTGTCACTTTTGCACCATGTTTGAATCGATGAATAATTTTGTTTGAAATATTTGCCGCCCACTTTGTTCATCCGCTTGCATGTTTGTCCAATTGAATGCAAATCTTTCATCGACAGATATTCGAATATTTTGTCCATACAATCGATGACGTACATTCGCAGTGAAGCAATTTTTTACTAGTGGCGCCGCCACATTTACGCGCCCATCTCTTACTTAAATACTTTTGACAACATTTGGTTCGTGTAGATTTGACATTTCATGGAATGTGACGTTGATTTTCGTTAATATGAAAAAATAAATTCTGTTATCATTATCATAAACATCTTCAAAGAAATAAAAATTTATTTACAATTGATCTTTAAAGCTAGGGGCTTTTATCTTCAAATGTATACGATTTAAACTCTAAATAGTGAACTATATTGCAAAATCATCTGTAATACGCGCAAATAAATGTGCATAACTGCATATATTTGGTGTATATTTCGTGTATATTTCGTATATATTTCGTCTATGGCATGTTTTTTTGTTCTCTTTTGTGCGGATCTTCTTCGATTCTGTGTAGCAATACTGTGTGTGTGTGTACACTGAAGTTTGAAATACATCTTATTCACTGGTATAGGCGAGAAATTTTAATCGTATATATGATGAATAGGACGTGAATATTGTGTATAAATTTGTATGAACGAATGATGAAAGCCCCTAGCTTTAAAGAGACACTATTGCTGTTTGGCTATATACTGTGACAGTATTACTGTCATAGTTTGTGTGTGTGTGTGTATCAATATAAGAATAGACATTGCCGTGACTACCGAAAGCACATTTTTGTGCAACCTGCAGCACATTTCCGTGGTTCGCTAGAGTAGCGTTTATATATGAGTTGAAGCGCGCTGAAATGTGTTTATACTCATACTGTCAAGTGCTAGGGGCAAACTACTTCACTTTCGTAATTCTCATAATTCAATCTAGTACTCCGATAATTCCAAAAAATTCTATATAATTCCATACAATGCCACATAATTCCAAACAGTTTTTGAAGTATTTTAAATAGTTGTTTATCTACACAGAATTTTTGTATGAATAATATTATTTCAACGATAATATTTTTCGATATTTTTTTAATTTTCATAAATATATTTTTATGCAAGTAGATACAACCGAAACCAAACTATTTTATTGGCTTCATTTACTGAACGAATCGTTTCGAAAATTGTTTGCACTGCGATGTGTTGTACAATTTGCATAGCAGCGAAGTTGTATACTCATACATTCAAAGCATCGCTCTTCACGTACACACACATTGTCGTACAAATCATTTTCGGAACGTTCCCTTCGTTTCAATCACATACAAATGAAACCAATTCAAAATAACTCTCCGAAATCTGTTTGTATGAGAAATGTCGAACCGGTATCATTGATGTGATATACAAGTATGAAAATATATTTATGAAAATATAAAAAATATCGAAAAATATTATCGTTGAAATAATAATATTCATTTAAAAATTCTGTGTAAATAAACAACTATTTAAAATACTTCAAAAACTGTTTGGAATTATGTGGCATTGTATGGAATTATATAGAATTTTTTGGAATTATCGGAGTACTAGATTGAATTATAAGAATTACGAAAGTGAAGTAGTTTGCCCCTTGGTCAAGTGTATCGGTGCATTTCAATCAACATATATTCCTGAAAAGGTGCCTCCTTAAAGAAATCGTTTTTGGCACATATGAATGGGGTAGAATAAAAACTACTTCTCGAAAAATTACTATTTTAAAACGAAACATAAAAAAAATTTCAATAAAAAGTGAATCAATTTTTTTTTGTCCAATTGAAGTGAATCAAGAAAATTTTGTTCAATAAAAGTGAACCAAAAAAAAATTTCACTCGGTTTTTTCAGT
>NW_022197885.1:3954868-4121819 GCF_009176525.2 Contarinia nasturtii | reverse complement strand
TTTTTGGGTTCACTTTTATTGAACAAATTTTTTTTGGTTCACTTCAATTGGACGAAAAAAAATTGATTCACTTTTCATTGAAAGTTTTTTTTAGGTTTCGTGTTTAAACATTTTTCGAGAAGTAGTTTTTATTCTACCCCATTCATATGCATAAAGCATATTGGAATGTATTCTTGTCAAACTTCATAGGGTAATTGCCAGTTTGCTAATCCGGCGTTACTTCATAATGGAAGAGGCAGAAGCCGTGATACACCATATCCGAAAATTGTCGCAATCTAGATTGAAGTAACTCGGAAATGCTTCAAATATAAAAATGGTAGAACAAAATTCAGATGTCAAAGAGTTACTTAAGTACCATTAGATTATCGTTAGATAGTTAAGTATATGCATATAGCTTCGATCGGCGAATTTGATATATTTTTATTAATTTAAATGTATTTTTTTATTTGTATGGCCTCTCAATTAAAAAGGAATTAAATTAAATTAAATTAATTGCTATACGAAATTTATTTATCCTATTTTGTATGTTTATATTTCGCGATTGGAGAGTTTCATTAAGGATGCACTTCTCCGGTATACGATTCTGAGAGATTAGATCAAGCTTCTGAGATTGTTTACTTTGCTATCGATTGAATTTAAAATATTTTTTGAAGAAATTCGAATTATTTACATAAATTTCAAATGGAATATTTACAACAAAAAACTGGCGATATTTAATAGTACTAGTACTTTCGCAGTTTTTATAAGCTGTTAAAAAGTTTCGTAATTCCAACTACGCGCCCTCGTAGTCTGAACACTGCAAGTCTACGATCGATGTTCAACTTGAATATTTTTGGTGTTGATTCCTCATTTGATGGACCAGCGTCAGCATCTTCACTACCATCTCGATCGACTGGACGGGATAACTTTTGCTTTTTTTGTGGACGATCCATGACAATTGACTTTTATTGGCTCCTCAGAGTATAGCACTAAATAGGAGAATTGAACAATAATATGATTTTAGAAAAAGAAATTGAACATTTTTCACAAAAATATAGATTACATGAACAGTTTTTTCAATTCAAAACCATTTTATTCCAGCTGACTATTAATCATTCATCCATTTTAATTTAGATAAGTGATCATTTGTTGTCAGTAAGTTTTTAAGTTTTTTTTTTTTTTTTTCATAAAAATTGCATAAATGCTTTCATTGCCTGTATTTCTAGCGCTGAACGGGCGTTTGTTAGTAGCATATTGCTTGTTTGCAAGTTTTTTATAACCGATCGACGAAGGCTCATTATTTAATAGTGTCGGTGAAACAAAGACGATCTGATTAGATGTACAAAAAAATAAGGAGGCTTACGTACGCAAGCTGACTTTTCCGCATGCCCGTTCGAACAATTGGCGCCTTTTGAAAGGCGCACGCACCATTTCTGCGCCTTTTAATGAAATGACGAGAAAAAGAATAAGCAACACATCGTATGACTCGTATTTCATTCGATTTTTCTTATGCTAAAATGCTAAGACCATACTTCTTCTTCGTTTGAATCTCCATTGTGCTGCGAAGATCCGCACAAAGAGGAACAAAAAATACCAAAAATGTAACGAATCTGCGCCTACTATGCTGTTTTTCGTACACGCTGTTTATATACGAATCATACGATGTGCTCGTTTATCCTTTTTCTCGTCATTTCATTAAAAGGCGCAGAAATGGTGCGTGCGCCTTTCAAAAGGCGCCGATTGTTCGAACGGGTGGCAATGAAATTTTGGGAATAAACTGAAATTATGGTCTATGTTTGGTTGCAGTAACTTAAAGCACAGTGAAAACTTGTGAATATTAAATATAGGTTCCCCCATACAACATTTTCGATTTTTGGCTCATAAACGAACATGTTGTATGGGAGGTATCGCCAATTTGTATAATGTCATTTTATGGTGGAAAAAACAGCTTGTGCAAAGTTTCACGTCATTACGCTACCACAAGCGTCTGTGAAAAATTGATTGCATCTTAAAACTAACGTCAGATTCGGGTTTCTCGCACCAAAAAACCTATTTCGTCAAAGCAATGTCCACCAAAAAGCAAACTCGCGATGGGTCTGCGTCTAGGTATTTGGTGGACAACCATCGCGATATTTACCTACCCCTACAAAAAAAGAGATAATGCGAGATATTTGGTGGCAATTGCATACATTTTATCACTATTCAATGTCATATCTTGAATTGTCTCGGTTTCTGTAGGCCAAACCGAAACCTTCTTCAACATTTGCACCACAAATTGGAATGAGCGCCACCAAAATGATTTTATCCTGCGTATTTTCAAACAATGTCGGTATACGTGTGCAAGGCAACAACGACATCTAAAGAGATAAAATGGTTATGGTATCACTTTCTTCAAAATTAAAATATGAGTTCAGTTTTGTTAAAACACACCTTTGGTATAAGATTAACGGTATCCTTTCCATTTTCTTCGCATTGGGCTAAAAATTTCGTGGCATCTATCTGTAGCCAAATGGTATTGATGTGGGTGTTTAGTGATTTCGTGTCCATTTTCATAACGAATGATTGATGCTCATCGGAGCGTCTCGATTGTGTTTTAATCTCTTCCCATTGACACAGTTCCAATTCACTTTTCAAATGCTGTTGAACGTTCATCAACTGATGAATATTATTGCGTAAATCCTGATATGTAATGCAATCCATTGTATAAAATCGTACACACGTCATACTAAAGGCGAGCAAATGATTTAAAGGATGAAAAAAATAATTAAATTTCTAAATATTTTCTTTATTACCTGGCTCTTATCTTATCTTTTAGCAGTAATTGCACTTGATACAAACTATTGAGTAACTTTCGCTTTTCGAGCATCAAGCACATTTGAATTATATAGTCTTTCAACATCATAAGTGTTTCATCCATGTCAATCATATGTTGAATGATTACATTTAATCGGCCGCTCTTCAAGGATGGTATAATTATCGTTTGAATGAATTGATCGGTTGGAATGTGAAGGAATAGATGAATATTTCTTGGTGATTATTTAAAAAATTCATTTTTGTAATAAATGTGATATGAGTTGAAATATATGGAAGGTTATGTAAAGGTTTAGGAAAAAAAGCAACAAATTTTCATTAAATGATGATAATTAGAGAAAATGGAGTTAATATAAAGGCACATTCTTTTTGAGCACCAAGCACCGTCCATTATACTCCATCCTCCTATTGCACATCACTGCACATTATTATTTACCTACCTTCACTTAATTTTCATAATTTTTGTTGGGTCACAATATTTTTTTTCCTTTTTATGTTCGGCTCATTTCTAATACCCTCTATTTGGGTGTTACCGTAAAATATATCACCAAGTCAGGTCTATTCCGGCAAATGGTCAGATGAAAAATGGTGAACAGTTTTACGTGAAATTTGGATCAAGATTACATAGAAATGCACTGTACAATGAAAATTAATTAGTTTTAATTGTAATTTATACGTTGGGCATTTTATTTTAAAGTCTTGTGTTACAATTTTTCCACAGCAAATTATTCACTCTGCTTTTGGGTGTTCAACAAACATGGTGTCCGCTTGGTTAACACGTCATTTGCTCGGCTGCAAATAAGGTTTTCATGAAGCATTACATGTATGGGTTTTGCGGTTATTTGTGCTTAGTTTTCGAATACGCTCGAATGATTATCTTCCATGCATGAACATTCTCTTCGGCCATGCATTTTAGCTGAACCAAAATTTTGGCTTCCATTTGATTCATTCGGGGTAAAAATGGAATAGCTCAGTAATTCTTTAAAAGGCATATGTTTTCTATTTTCAAAACAACATTTTAATTTGGCTTTTACGTATTAATCAAGATTATGTAACTCATACATCATTTTTTCAAATTCCTTCGTCTATGGTCAAGAGACTCTGGATTGATAAATCAAATGAATGATACTTTAAAATACTTTCACTTGGCCCCTTGCCACTAATATTACGTCGGACAATATATCAATGATACATTTCGTGATTCGAATGATTTATCAAGCAAGTGCTCGAAAAACTATATATATATATGGATTGTCGTGTCCATTATTGAATTTCTGTAGTTCTTGGGGTATGGAAACCAAAAATGTGTACATTTAAGTGAAAATGTTTCTTTTCCTCAAATTCAATGAATTTCAAATAAAATTACAACATTTTCGGTCTGTGGAATATATTTTGTCGTTGAAAATCCAACACTATGAATCTATTAAGATGTCCACGTCCACATATTATTTCATTCAGTCAATGTGACAATCCAATAGTTTGCCGATCGAAACCAAAATCGTGTTTGCAGTTTCAAGTTTTTTTTTGTATGCAAATCGTATGTAAAATTGAATGTGTAATATTTTTGGAGACCATTTGCGCTTGTGAGCCGCAGATGTGCGACTTGCTATCGCTTCTGCTGTAATTTCGTTCATGACTACAAAGATTTAATGCCATTTCCCATGAAAAATGGGCAGACTTATAAAATCCGGTTTGAGTTCTCTTCACATTTTTTTATGGTCGAAAAGATTTTTCCCATATAAATTGGTCGGCTAGAAAGCCAACAACCATGCAATTTGATTCTAATTGAATTGATAAAATTGTCACAGCGGTGAAAATTTGTCACCTGTTTTTCAAGTGCGGGGAAACATTTTTACTCCATTTATCGATCGGCGAAAGAATGGAAAACGCAAAGTAAAAAGTACATTAATCACATTTCAAATCGGATTTCGTTTTGACATCAATTTGCACCTCTTCACTTTGCGATTTTTATTCGGGTGTTGATTGGTATGGTACGATGATAGATACAGAATAATTCATGCGATAAAGCCAATATTCAACCCAATGTGTATTATTTTTTCTTACTTTCTCTGTATCTCTCACCGCCCGTGTATGTCTGTGTCAATTGGTGTTGGTGTTTATGGCATGATGGTGTTGAATGCTTTTTTATTGTTAACAATCTAGTCTCGTGTGTTGTATGATTAATGAACACGCACTGAATGCAATTACAAAATATATTTTATTATGTTCGATTTGTGCATGGAATACATGATGATGTTCTCATGTTGGTGGCTGCCACCGTTGCCGTATTGGTTTGGGCTTTTCCTCGATATTCGATGTTTCATTCCATGACAATAATTTCGATTTTACTCGCTCATACTCGCAATTTCTGCAATTTCATTCATACGTTATGGTTGATTCGTGCTTTTGCTCACATACCGCAATCATTTCATGTATGTTGTGTGTGTATTGTCGCCGGTGTGTTTTGAAACATGATGCATTTGCAATTTACACGCTTATCGTCACTTTGAGGGAAATAGTAAGTGGCTGTTTTCGTTTTGACACAACGGATCAAGGAAACTCAATGGATAATTCAATACATACGCCAAACCAAATCCATATATTGAATGTTGACGTCATGGTATTCTAGTCGACTCTGAAAAAAGTGGCAATACATTCGATTTTTTCTTGCTATTTTTTTATTTCCTTACACTGGCAGCATTCCTTCCTTCATTTTTTTTGTGTCAGTTTCGTTTGGTATTAAATTTGGTACTCGTTTATCGTGTATGCACACAAAGACACACCCCATACAATACATACCATGCATAATCCTTTGTATCACCATGAGTAACGCGAACGATAGCCCTGTCAACATGTGTTACACATTCAACATTTTTCCCTCGATCCAGACATCAAAATGCCGTTGATTGGGGAGAGTGCAAAAACTTCACACAAAAATTTAATACCGATTTTTTTTTGCCAACTTGGTCGTTGAATATGCAAAGGTTTTCTGTATTCCAAAGATGAGGGGCACATCGCACACATGCAACTACATCAGGATATCGAATGGAAATATTATTCCATAAAATATGCCGTTTGGTGTTTGGTTTTTGCAACTATGTTTACAATTTTTTGTTTAAAAACCGTTCATTTTTTAAATGTAATAAATATGAATTTTTAAAACATTACACTCAATAAAAATTGTAACAAAAATGGTGAGTACTCGACAAACATCGACTTTACTGTGATTCGTTGGGAAACGTCCTTTTTGTTTTTGACACAAACACTTTTGAGACTCGCAGTCATTTTGGCATTAGGATTTCCATTGGGTCGATATATTGTGCGTGCGCGTACAAACTTCACGCATCATATACTTTTCATAAATGTACCTTCTGGCATTTATTTGCCTTTTTCGTGTTTCCAGTGGACGTTGTGCTTAAAATTTATAGACTTGAATTTATATCGTCTGTGCACTGTCAATTTTGTGCATCTCAGATTCCGTCACTTGGTTGGCCACTATTCGGTTGCTGTTAAATCAAAATTCAGCTCACGTTTTGCAATAATCAAAATAGCTATGTAAAAATACCATAAACGCACATACGTTGGCAATCGATCATAGCCGCATTTTTTCCCTATTTTTCCAATGTACGCCGTGCAATCGATAAATATGATCCAAAGTTGAATGAACTCTGTAACTTTTAATTTTTATCGAAAAAAGAATGAGAAAAATATGGATTTCAAAATAAAAATGGATTCCCAAGACGCATTCAACGAGTAGATGAGATTGAAGAATAAGATTTAACTAAATCATATGGTCAATTTATTTCATTGTAGTTCCTTCAATTTGTTTGACATATCAAAAGAATATAATCTGATCTTTTCATTTCCCAAAGGTAATGCTTACATCGATTTACATCCGAAAATAATCATTAAAATCGCTATGCTTCGTTATATGTATAGAAAATACCAACGAATAAGCAACATGGTTAGATCCTACACTAATAAAATTTGTTTTGAAATGCCAAAAATGCTTTATCCATTCTTCAACCCTGCTTTGAATTTATCTGCTGGAAGCGAGCGAATGAAAATGGAAAATATTTCGAAATATTTTCTGCAAAACACCGTACGATTCGCCGCAAATTATTTATTTACCTGTATGTACTACAGACTGCGGGTAAAAGCGTCTATTTGAACAATGCAAAATGCTATGTTAAGTCCACGGACGGTACGTTTTATATTGTAAATACGTCCTTTAATCGCATTATTACATATTTCATTTTCCCACAAATATACACGTGCGTAGACACACCGCATGCATTCCATATCTTGTTAGAAGAAGCATATGTAAGAGTCATTGAATGATTTGCGAGTGGCCTCATGTGCATATCTTATCATTCTCACCGATATTGAAATGCTGAACAAAGACACTACTTTTCTTTGAATGAATACTTTTTTTATATCTCTGCATCGTCTTATCCGCACAACGCCCCCACCAACCATGGCTACAGCGTTGAAAACAAAGAACTTTGTCATTTTATTACGATTGGGGTGAAGCGGGTCAAAGCTGAAATTTCATTATCCAGATGCAAGAAAAAACCTTTTATATTAAGTTTTCGTTCGGCACAAGATCTTTAGCAGTCACATTTAAAAACTTACATCAACCTTTGGCCTGTACTATATTTACAAGCATCGTGATCTTGGTGAACATTTACTTTTGCAAAGTTTTTAGCCTCTTTCACATTTTCAGTGCAATTCGATTTGAACAAGTTTGTCTTCTCGAACACAAAAAAAGCACACACAACAACATTCTTCAGACATGTTTCAACATTTTTATATTCTTTGAACCGATTATTTGTAAATGTAACATTTCTTCGGTCTTCTCGAACTATTTTACAGACTTTTTCGCTCTGTGTGACATGAAGGGGGAGCTAGAACAAAAAATTACAACTTTTGATATGGTTCCGTACTTTTTTGTTCATCATTTTAAATATTCGTTTTGCTTAAGTAAAAACTTTTAATGTGAAACAATTTATTTGCAAATATATTATTATTATTTCTGTTGGAAGAGGATGATTTTGATGACATAGTCTGGTAGAATAGAGCCTTGTCTGCCATCTCCTTTTCTTGCGTAACAAAAGTGGAACAACACTTTCTAAAATGAAACACTTCAATTTTTTCGATCTATTTTCGGAAATGGTAAAACTGGAAAACAAAATTTTTCGTTGCTTCCGATTCTTCAGTTTCTGTGTTTTTGCTTCTTGAACCAAGTCGATAAAGTGGAATGTCAAAAATGTTCGAATCGTGTTATCATGTTATCATCATCCAGCAAGTAAAACTGTTTCGGTAGCAATCGTTTCATCAGCCAAAATCAACATGTTCGTCTGAAGAAATAGCGAGAAGCAGCATCAAGATTAGCGCAACAATTCACGAAATAAAGTTTGGAATAGGAGTGAGAATTTTGTTTCTATACAGAATAAACATGATAGATGTAATGTTTATCTAGGATGATAGCAAATAACAGAAGTGCTGAGTTGTGCGTGTCGATGAGTTAATGCATTTCAGATTATGTGGATTTAACGTTTCAAAATATGATTTTTTTTCGTCAATATTCCACACAGTTTTTTTTTTCCTTTTCTCTTCCTGCCATACATAATCGCCCATAATATTTTACACCAAATCATGCGTACATATTTGGGATTATGTAAATATTGTAGAAACGTTCAACGACCTCTTTTTTCTGTGCATATCTTGTCATTCTTCGCCGATCCACACGTTTTGCTTTGCGAAATGATCGACTGATTTTGCCATGTCATATCGAGAAAATAACAAATCAAATACACTTAAATCAATGGAAATACACACGCCGACTGTTGAAAATTTAATTAAAATTAAAGCACGTTTCAATGTTCAAAATGTCACCTAATGCCGCAAAGATGTCAAAATAACTCAATTTAGAAATTGAGCTTTAATTCCCTGTCGCATGTTCCATTATATATTTGAATTAAGAAATTAGTGTAAACTTTTCACAACGACAAATTCATTTTCGCTTTGAAAGTATTTTGCGTCTATTTTTGAATGTTAAAGCCATAAAGTGATTATTGTCTGTCACAGATTCATTGCCAACTCGAAATATAATTCAAATATTTAGATGAATAAGAAGACCATTTAGCACGTTAACCACAATATTGGATGGGTAGTTAAAATTTGAGTCGATGTCAAATTTCGAAAAATCGTTTATACCACCAAAATGTACAAATTATGTACAACAATTATCATGCATATGTATCAATGTTTATTCATCGGGTCCCTAG
Organism: Contarinia nasturtii; assembly: GCF_009176525.2. Classification (NCBI taxonomy): domain Eukaryota; kingdom Metazoa; phylum Arthropoda; class Insecta; order Diptera; family Cecidomyiidae; genus Contarinia; species Contarinia nasturtii. Next base: position 4,112,739 of record NW_022197885.1, on the reverse strand, counting down.
AGCCAACAGTTCAAAAACCGAAAAAAGTCAATTTTCGGAATTTTTTCGTAGTGTCCGTACGAGCAGTGGTTTGACATCGACCGGGATGTGACTACCCATCCATAATATTCTATCTATTTACAATGTTTTAGTTTTTCAGTGCGTGTTTCAAAGTTTAAATGCAAATTGTTGATCAGAGACTTGGAAATGCAACCAACTTTTAATGGATTCACAAAATAATTTGGAAATCTGATGCATCACAAGCGTCACTATTCGAGTTTGCGGCAAAAGATTAAAAATACACAAAATATCTCTCGTTTAAAATGCTGAACTACGGCATAGAAACTTTGTTGCATCAACAAAAATGAAGATAGAATATATTATATTCTGCCAATTAAAATTGTTTCAAGTTTAAAATCAAATGTATTTCATGTATGTTTTCCATTTGAACAAAATCCATTGCACGTAACAAACAAATTAAATTGTAAAATGCATTTACATTGTGTGGATACAACAGGTAAAATTAAATCGATGCAAGTCATCATCTATTCATAGACGCGGGAACTGTATGTTGGAATCCTTGGCGCCATGAAATGAATGACATTTTTTGTTATCAATTAACAAGATATTTTTATTCCTCCAAATATATCGAACAATATGAGAACAACAATGGAACTTTGGAAAAAGAGAGATGGCACAAAAACAAGCTTATAACAAATGGCCAAAGAAAATTGATGTGAATCGGTTATTCAACATTGACGTAATCACTAATTCACATCATAAAACCAGTAAATATTAAATTCGTTTAATTTCGATATTTGTTTCATCATTTAAATAATTAATTAAATATGTAACACATATTTTTAACATACGTCCGCTGTTTTGGCTAAATATTTATAATTTAACACTGTACAAATTTTCCAAATTCCATATTTCAATATTTTCATGAATCAATAATGTATTTCAATTTATGTTCTAAGCGAACCGTACAGCTTTAAATGTTTGCGGAATTTATCCAAACATGATGTTTGAAACATCAAATACCACGGTATAACCTGAATTCATTGTCTGTGTCCAACGCACTATGAAATTGTTTATAAAACTTTTTTCAAGAGAATCTAAATCGTTTAAAACTTGAACAGGGTGGTTTTTTTATTGTTTTGTGTTTTTTTCTGTGATATCAGTAATATTTGACCGGTTCAACGATTCCGGTGGCGAATTGACGTATCAATGACACTTCAATAAATGATACAATGAAAATACACACCAGAATGTCGAAATGCAACCAAATACATCTGATGAAGATACTTTTGTGGAGAACATATTTACTGTTATTTGCAGCACCAAATATATGATTGACACATTATTTAGATTAATATGTATATTAAAACATTCAATTTCAAAAAGGCGTTTGATAATTATGTTGATTTAATAATTATTTCATCCATGCATATTTGCTACTTTTAATTTCCATTTGATTGAATAAATTTATGTGATCAACAAATTAAAATAATGTAATTGTAAAAATATCGTCTTGCCAACCAATTAAATCTAATTCCAATACGAATAAAAAGCAAATTGACTTCTGTTATTCAAAGAAATAAATAGGTATTGTTAGTAGAGATCTCTCAAGAGATAAGCATTATAGTTTCTGGCTACTGGAAACAACCAACAAATGACCGATTTAAATAACTTCTTCAAGACCGGTTTAATTCGTATTCAGAAATTTCCATTTTTTTTTTCATTCTCACAACTTAATTTATATTTAAAGCATATCTAGTCAATACGTCAATGCCAAGAGGAACAGACGCGTGTTTCTTTCCGCTTGCTCTGGTTGTGGTATGCCAATCTGTGAAATATAAGATTTAAACGTAAAATCATTTCGATTGAATTCTATCGATTGACGAACGTGTAACAAGTGTGCATCGTGCTAAAAAGATAAATTGAACATAAATATTCCAGCTTGAAAAGTTCACATTTGGGAAATTATTTATTAATTCCGATTTAATGGATTTAAATAATCAATAAAAAATTGTGGCAACATCAAATAATTCATGAATCAAATGTGGTGCCGTTGCCATTAAAATATTGAAATATCAACGACTAACTTCATATAAATTTGGAACAAAATTACAAAATGTAAATAGAGCGACAGATACAAAGTGCAATCAGAAATCGTTTTCATTTGGAATGTATATTGGTTACAGGGAAGCTGAAAATATGGAAATTCCAGGAAATGTGAACGGCCTTGAATTCTCTTCAAAGGTGAATATGATTGAAGTCAAAACGAGCCGATTGCGAACATCTTTGCCGCAGGTATGCAAATGAATTCGATGGTTTCAATATGTATGGAAATAAGATAATGAATTTAAGTCTCGTACTTCATTGAAAGATAATAGTGAGTTTAGTGACAACATTGCTACTTTTTGATCTTGGGGTCTCCATTGCCTATCCAACCGTACTCATTTCTGCGTTGACTGGCCTCAACAATAAAACAAATCCAAACGAACTTTTACGAATGACAGCTGTCGAAGCATCATGGATGGGTATGCAATTTAAAAAACATTTTTAGTTTTTTTAATTTAGTGTTGATGTTTCATTTTAGGCAGCATTAGCTATTTGGGCAAATTGGTCGGTAGTTTAATATGCGGATTGTCATGCGAATTATTGGGACATCGATCTAGCATGATATTGATAAATTTTCCGCATTTGGTTGCATTTTATCTTTTTTATTATTCCACATCGATTTGGAAAGTGTTTGTCGCAAATATTTTGCTTGGATTTGGGGCTGGATTTATCAAAGGTAAGTTGTGACACGTTCATTTCAGCTATTATCTGTTAACTTACCATTATTGATTGAACCATTTCGTTCCGATTAAGCTCCATGTACAACCTATGTGTCCGAAACGAGTGAAGCATCAATTCGTGGTGTTTTAGTTTCGATGACTTCGATTTCATTAACTGTGGCACCGCTCATTATTTTTTCACTTGGAAATTTGACGCAATGGCGAAACATTGCCCTATATTGTTCCATTCTTCAAATTGTCACAACGATATTATTATTATTTGTAAGTTTTTTTTTACTTTAAATCATTTTCCATGTGTTTACCCCTTCAAACAAATCTTTCTTTCAGCTTCCCGAGTCCCCGATGTGGTTATTATCAAAACAGCGTGATGAAACGGCATTAAAAGCATTACGATGGTTACGTGGTTGGGTACCACAAAATCTTGTCCAAACGGAATACGATTCCATTAAAAGATATAAAGCTAACTCGAATTCATGTGCAAATTGTAAAAAATCTAGCATCGAATGTACTCATCTCAGTGCTCAAACTACTCAACAAGCCATAAGAGAGTTAATCCGAAAAAGGACATTAAAACCATTTTTCATTTTACTGGTTATGGGTTTCGTTTCATATTTTTCCGGTTCTCATCACCTAACGCCATACATACCGCAGATACTCAACACGTATCGCTCTCCAATGAGTCCAAACTGGGCAACAGTATGTAGATTACTTTATGTTTGCTCTTTCGCTTTACACATCATACAGTGACTTATGTTTGGAATATATAATGTACAGGTGGTTGTGGCGACCATCGGTATGACTGGCACATTCGGTGGAATTGTTGGCATGAAAGTGCTCGGCAAAAGACAACTTTATCTCGTTTCTCTATCGGGTGTTACACTGTGTGGACTTATTTTATGTATGTTGTGCATACTCTTAAAATTTCTATTTAGCAATGCATTAACAGTTAACCATTCTTTTCAGCAATCTATGGTTTCATCTATTTGCCAATGAATTCAAAATCATTCGAACACAAAAATGTAATCGAATCGGAGAGTTCGAGCATTCCTTTGATTGTGTGTTGTGTGATGCGCTTCTTTACAACAATATCACTGATGGTATTGTACGATTCAATGGAGATCATCATTGAAAGATTCGACTTTTTAATTTTACTAAATTTTTGAATAATACAAATTTCATTAATTATTATTAGGTGCCGTTTACAATGCTGAGTGAATTATTTTCATTGAAATCTCGTAGCATGGCTACTGGAGTGGTGGTATCACTGAATAACATTTTTATATTCACCGCTACGAAATCCTTTTATAATTTGGAACATTGGTTTGATTTACCGAGTACATTGGGCATTTATTGTGCCATCGGTGCCATTGGGTAATTTTGTCCTTGTCACTATTGAGTTTAAAATGAAAATTATCGATTGGAATTGTTTATATTTAGATTGGTGGTGACGTTTTTGATACTCCCAGAGACGGAAGGTACATCGTTGGAAGATATTGAAATTCATTTCTCGGATAATTCACGAAAACTAACAGATCGATACATAGCCCGACAGTCTGAGAAATAAAGATATTTATAAATACAAACTCGAGATAAAATGTTTGGTTCGTATGAAACCTGTATAAAAAAGTTGTGTTCCAGTTGTATGTCAATAAAAAAATTCTATGAAGAAAACAACATGATTATATAATTTAGAAGTTTGTTAAAGTATATGTATTTTCAATTTAATACATTACAACAACACTATGTGCAACTTTGTTTTATAGTATTGGTTTTCCAGTGAAAATCTCTTGCAAACCTTTCATGGGCTTCGAAATGTATAAATTCAATATTACATAGAATATTCAATAGGGCAATTTGTTGAAAAAGACGAACGTACGTTTTATAACTTTTATTCATTTTATTGAAGCAAATTTCTAATATTCATATATAAAAAGTGATAATTGTTAGCGGAATTCTCAAGATAATTTCTGTTGGTGTTTAAAAATGTTAATTTTCAAGTTTTTTTTGCTTAAAATCTGCGTGTGTAAGTTACACCACCGCCAAATGAAGGTGGTGAACGTCCTCCGGGCCCACCGAAATGCTGACCGTAATTACCGTTGACATGCACCTCGTTCAATTTGTTTGGACTTTGCCATACGCGTTGTTCACCTTGCACGTAGACATTCGTTCCAGCTTTGCGATTATGGTTGCCTTCAGCATATATTTTGGTACGATCATCTTCTGGTGAGCGACGACTTCGAATGTGATCCAATGGCTGAATTTCGGCATCAATATTTGTCAAGTAAGTTTTTGGAACGCGAACCCACACGTATTTCTCGTCAACATCTGATGGAAAAGCCAATGTGCCGAACGCGGCAACAATTACAGCAAAACAGAACAACGACTTCATTTTAAATAGACTTAATTTGCTAGCAACTTGTTCGTTAAACGGAACGGATGATTTGATGCATGATACAGAAACAACAGAGTCTTTTATACCTCATATTTATCCATTGGTTAAATGGGAATCACCGCGGAAATTTAAACAGTCGAAATTAATATGAAATGAGATAAGTTGAAAAAATCACCGTTATCACTTCGTTTTGTATTAAACATGTTTTGCTGTGAGCACATCATCTGTGTTGCGTAATTAATATTTTGTTTTGTACATTCGGTGATTTTTTTTGCATATTGATTAGATTGTTTAGCATATTTAAGCGTTCGAAAAAAATCCCCTTCAAAGATAAGCAGATGTTTCAAATAAGAAAAGTAATTTAGTTTACTTGAATAAAGTCAATATACACTCGAAACGCAAATTATTGAGTAAATTACTAATTGAGTGGATTTCATATGAGCTGCGAATGATTTGCAATTTTGTGACGTCATGCATCTTATTAGAAATTGTTTAGTTTTAAATTTAACTCATACACTAGAGCAATTCAATAGTAAAACTGTCTCATGCTTGTAAATAATAAATGAATCGTCTTAAAGTAAAAATCAAACAATATGGGAGGAAAGAGTCGGAAATCGTATTAATAGTAGTTTGACTCAAACGATTTGACTCAAATGATTTTTTTGGACATTTTTTCAAATTTTATTCGATTTTAACTATGAATTATCTAACCTTAATCTTTGATTTTTGAATGAAACAGAGGCAGTTTTTTCACCGTTTTTTTTTGTTGCTAAATTTTGTGCTAATTCTTCACACAGACAATAATGGTAATATACTTCATTTGGTATAAATAATAAGTCGAGTAGAATAATCGAAAATTATTAATAATCAATACTGCATTTATGTATTTCAAGCCACTTTAGTTGTACATTTGTATTCATTGTTAATTTGTATTCACATCACGTAATGGCTGTTTTTTTTTCATCAGAATAAATATCTCAGGAAATGTAATAGCAAATAAATATCAATAAGAAAGAAACCAAAAAGATCACTGGTACTTTCCGCTATTCGAAAGGGAAGCACCGAATCTTACTGATTACGTCACAAATCCGTCGCTGATAAGGCCAACGTTTTCTCGCGCATATATTTGTATAAATTAGTATATTTGCTTAGTTAGGTATTCTTCAAACAAAAAACTGCTGAAAAGTCCCCGTAACATAATTTATCATTTTTTAATCATCATAGATAGTGCAAGAGGGTATTTAAGCGAAAATAAACTGGACAAAATTATCATTCGTTGAACACAGCTCGAAGAAGTAACTTGAAAAAATTCTTTAAAAACATTTAAAATGAAAGTTATCATATATTCAGCTTTGATTGTTGTTTGTATTGCCGCTTTTAATCATGCGGCTGTGATTAACAATCAAATACCAGATGTTGTTGAATTTGAGCCAACATACGACGAAGGAGCATTGTACGATGCTATTGAAGAACACTTGCGTCATAGACGTCAAACGAGCAACGGCCAAGCTAAAGTTGATGTTCAACAAAACCGCGGAACTACCAGTGTAAACGCGCAGGTTGGCCGAGTTTGGGAAAGTAAAGATCGTAACACTCGTGTTGAGGCGAATGTCAACTACGGTCGAGATTACGGAAGCGGCAGATCGAAACCAAATTACGGTGGAAACATTGGAATCACACATCGATTTTAATAATTATTCTTCCAAATTACTCAAATATACTTAGAAATAAATGATTACATAAACATTTTGAACAAAGCAATCACTTTCTTTTTTATTTTCAAACTCGAGTTTTTCACTCAATCCTTCTCATATCACCCCTATCTCATATTATCGACCAAAAAATATTTTTTTTTTATTTCGATGGTGACAATACTAAGCAATTGTTGCTTTGCACAGGCCGTCGTGTGTTAGAGAAGCGCTTTGGTTACTTTAGCTCTAGGTTATAAATAAATGCCTTCACAATTATTCACAAAAAAAGTGATATTTGGATTTAGAATGAATGTATCATTTCATTTTAATAAATTCCATTGTGGCTGATTTTGGATTTTATCCGCAATTGCATATTTAAAAAAATGCGACATTGTAGTAAACTTCCATAGGACCGTAAAACAGTCCTGTTACTTTTTTTAACATCTTGTTGGTAAATTCATGCAACAAAATCATGCTAAAAATGATATGAATATAAAAAGCAGGGCTGTAATTTTCACTCTGTCAGTGCACGCACACAGTAGTGTGCACACTCACATTCTATGTGCGTCGCACACAATGCTTGTATTTTGCATATGCGCGCACACTTAGTCACAAGTTTGACATTTTTGGCGGTTGGCAAATTTGTAACTAAGTGTGCGTGCACATTCAAAATACAAGCACTGTGTGCGACGCACATTGAGTGTGAGTGTGCACACTACTGTGTGCGTGCACTGATAGAGTGAAAATAACAGCCCTGATAAAAAGACGAATAAAAGTTGTGGCACAGCAGTAAAAAGGAAAAAAAAACTTTATGTTTCAAACATTTTAATAAATTTTTGTTATTGTTTGTACTTTTTTCCCTCCATTGTCTTTACTGAATTGATTCCATAGACTCTCGCCTCCAATAAAACCATCGTTCATCGATATAATGATGACAAAACGACTGCGATTGATAGATTTTCCACATTTCAACTCTCATTTCTGTTCCTTTTTTGTCTGTTATAGAACAAAGTTTACGATGTTGTTATTTTATCGTACACGCACACAATCGATGTTAGTAACATCATGTTACCAGGACAATTTGTAAAAAAAAGAATATTTCTTCAATTATGACTATTTTTGTCGTAAAAACTGAACCGAAGATTTTTGAAGTGCAACAATAAACATAATGTTTCTAATAAAAATCAATATTTTCCATGCAGTTTGGATAAGAGAAAAAAATATATCATGCTTGACTTGTTTTAATTGAAATAATATTCAGAAAGTAAAAGTTTGAATTATGCGAACAATTCGAGTACGATACAAATTATGTGGGGATCAAACGAATGGTTTTTTCTTCAATAATATTGCTTTTATTTATACCGAAAATGTGAAATGGTGCACTCATTTTTGTTTCGGTGACAAAAATATTTTTCTAACAACAATAACAACGCAAATGAATCGATGCGAAAAATGCTTTTTACTGAATTGTAAACACTCTGCTGTCTTCGTGTTGAAGGCAATGGTTGCAAATCCAAAATATACCAATTAAGAGCAAGTTTTTTCTTTGTTGATTCAAGTTTTTGGTCATTAGAAAATGAATGGTCGATAAAATTGTACCATTTCAAGGAATGTGTCGAGCAGTGTCGAGAAATGTGTTTGAACACCGCAAAAATAACCCACAAACAGTTGGTCAAATGGCATTTTCTTTCATTACTATTTTCGGATTCGATCGATTTTATGCTCTTTCGCATATGTAGCAGCAAGCAAAAAACATTTATCTCATTTCAACAAATGGATAAAGTTTCATAAACAATGACCATTACACACATTATTACGTAACTTTGCTTAATATTTCGGCAGCAATAAAGTTCTGATTTCAACCATTTTGATTATTGTAAAAGAAAAAGCTTATACAATCTCTTAGAGAGAACTTCTCTAATCTATTTATTGACGTATTTATGGGCAGACATTAATTGAGATATTTTTAGCCAGCCAAATCAGCTCAGGGAGCTAATGTCAGGCGCTGAAATGGAGTGAAAACAATAGAAGTAATTGTTATAGCGATTGCAGCAATGTAATCAGCTGCATGAAAGTATCTCAATATAATGTCTGTTTATGGGCCATGCTAAACATCTAAAAATGTACATCTTGATTATCAAAACTTGATATAGTCTTTTGAAAAGTTATGCAATATATAATTCGATTCGATATTCCTTTAAGAATCTGTATTGATTTTGGTGAAACTGCTTGAAGCAAATACTCAAGACACTCACCTCAAGAAGCACTCTTCGGCTCGAATTCAAATTTTGGAAAAATTAATTCAATTTAATGTTTCACTTGCAAACGGATGATACAGCAAGATGAAGACAGAGTTTTTCATGTCAGTCAAAATGATTCGAGACTCGAATTTCGAGGAATTAATTTTATCTATAAAAAGTGAACTGAATATATCGAAAACGTGAGCCATGGCAATAGAAATCCATTAGGTATGGACTTTATCATTACATGCTACATTCATTTCGAAGGTAGGGACAGAGAGAAAGGCAAAAGTGATTTGGAGCCGGTGCACATAATTTCCGTAGACTCTTAAAAATATCTGTGAAATGACGTCGACAAATAAATAAACAATTTAATTCAAATATCAATCGATAAATACCGAAAAAAGCAACAATCGATGCAGTCGAAATCATGAAAAAAATCAGATCCACAAATAAATTGGGTACAATCAATATCAATGAAATTTGAATCTTAAAGTTGAAAATTCTTTCCTTCTTTTTTCATTTAAATCATTCACTTTTGTTCGTTCTATTGAATGTTGTTTTGAATGTTGTTTGCTTCATGGTTCCGTGTAATTCCCAAAGTGGAAATCAAATTTAAGTGTTATGGACGACAAGCAAAACAAGTCTTGTAAAAAGGACAAACATTGAAAGAAAAAAAAAACTTTAAAGTTATCGATGTTATGTTTTGTCTGCCGACATAGATGGGGAACTTTCATGAAAAGTGAAATTAGAAGTTTTTTTCCCCGCAAAGTTTTCTATTCAGCTCTTTTTCAATTTGTGCCGGAAGAAAGGAAGTTTAACGACCGAAAAAGGTTTGTAACAATTTCATTGGATCAGTTAATTTGTACGGAATGCACGCAATCATTTCGTTGAATTGGAATCGCATTCGCATTGACCAAACATAGTATTGATGGTTTCGCTGGTTTATTTTACGATTCCATTCGATTTATGGGTCATGAATGAATAGCATAACACTTAGTTCGTATGCGCCATTTTTTTGTTGTTGCTCACTCTTTGTGTAAGTGAACATGTAACGAATGAATCAAAAAACCAACCCCCACAAGTATTCGGTCCGTAGAAAAATGTGCTGATCCATGAAAAATAAAAGCAAATGTTTTGTACGTGGAATAATGAATGTTTGTTTATGCTCGTTGTGTATGCATTGAATAAACATTGTTGCGATTTGCTACTTTTGCTTTTAATTTCTCCTGCCATCGTTTCATTTAGTGCCATTTAAGATTATGTTTTGTTGACAAAACATTCAATAAGATTCGATTAAACATAAATCGAAAGTACGATTGATTCAACTCACGCAAATAATTGTTCTATTAATAATAATAATAATGTGGCTAAAGACGAAAGAAAATTTATCAATGGAAAAACTCACTGACTTGACAAAAAAACAGTAACCTTTTACTTGATAAATGTCAATGGACACTTTATTTCTAAGTAGAAGGCAAATATATCGAGCCAAAAAGCAGAACCTTTTATGAACCCCAGTTTGTGTGATAAATCAAGTGAGATACGATATCGATCGGCTAAAAGCGAATGTCAAAATATTTTGCGATTTATCTCTTTCATGGCCATTCCGGATATACTGCCATTGAAATTCAACCGAATAGTTTTCTTTGGATTTTGCTGCTCTCACAGTCGATAAATGCATCGAATCATTTTGCAAGATATATTCGTAGCAAGTAGTAGTTTACATCGAAATTGTATGAATTGCAAAAATGAACAACAGTCACATGCAAGCCATTTCGATTCGCTATGCGAGCTCAACTCACTTGCCATATCCATATCGAAGAATCACCAATTTATTTCCACTGCAAATTATAAGCATTTTTATTGTCTTTTTTTATGCGTTTCGCTTAAAATCGGGTACTTTTATGGATCACATGTTGTGTAGTAACACATATGGTGTTCATGGTTATTTTTTTTTTGTCCAATGTGCAGGAGTGATCGAAATCGATAAGTGCATATTCGCGTGTACAATCGGTACTTGAAATCGAAACTATTGATTCCCTAACGAGATTACGGCCAACAATGATAACATCAACAGACAGTAAAATAGACTGACACAAAGGGCGGGATGCATTTTAATAAAAATTACATGGGATTATTGTTTACGCTTGTTTTAACTGCTGTCTATTGTGCTGTGATTTGAACATTTGGTCATTTTCAATGCACACACACACAGCAGTGCGATATGTGAATGTGAAATACATATGCGTGCAAAATTACCGTGACAAAATTCGACTTGTGTGTGACGATTTTATCGATCGAAAAGTGGGAGCAAGAGAATGAAACCTTCAATTCATTTTCAGTTCTAATTTTGATATATTAACTATTGATTACTTTAAAATGAAAGCATTTTCATCCATTGTTCAGCTATTTCTAATCGTTTTGACAATTTTGGTGTGAATTTTATGAAATGTGATTTCAATCTCATTTGGTTGTGTTTTTCGGTCATCAAAATAGGATGTGAGAAATGTCGACTGGTATTGTTATTCTGATTTTTGGTACCGGACATTATACCTTTGTTTGCGGAAATGCATTATTTCGCAAAAACGCAAGAGAAACCAGATTGCTATTGAATGAATGATTGGGGTTGGGATTTCTCTCGTGTTCTCGCATTGTATGCATTCAATTATTTTGACTGGCATATTTGTAATGAGAAGGCGGACGCCGGACACATAAAACTATTGTTCATAACGGAACACCGAAAACCATAAAGTATATCCGTTTTGCAAAGGGGCAATTCCCGTGAACAAAGGAAACATCGTACTTACCAAAGTGTCAATAACATAATAAAAATTAAATTACTGTACAAAAAATGTGCAGAAAAAGGGATAGTATGTTTTTTTTTTTAAGTTTGGAATAAAATTCCATTGACGGAAATATAAAAGAACTTATTGAAATGTTACATTTATTTAAAATATTTTTATTCAAATAATTTAATGCCAGAGGACACCTCTCTATTGTTGTGTTTTATTTGTCTGATAAAAATGATTGGCTTTAAGGCCTTCAATTGAATATCAATTAATAATAATTCGAAGGTTACATTTATGCAATTATTGATTGTCAATCAAATAGATAGTTATAATTAAATTCACATGATATTGCAATAACAATTTTTCAATAAAAATAAGTTTGTTCAGGTAGAGAGATAAAACACAGGGATTTTTGTGAGCAATAAAATATGTCTTTATTGATGAGTATCTTTCTTAATACTAAAACTTAAAACTTAACTCCAGCCACGGCTCTGCTGTGCTGCTGATATTGGTGAGGTATGTGTTTGTATGCATGCGTGTGTATGAATGCTTGTATGTGCGTGTTTGTGAATGCATGCGTGTGCGTGTGTGCGTACTCACAGAAGACGTCAATTGTAATATTTGTGAACTCTGGTTGTGATTTACTAAATTACCACCATTACAATGTGCGGCATGGTGATTTTTGTATGTATTGTATTTGCTTTGCTGTGACAGTGCTGTACAGTATTACCACCAACACTGCGTTGAGCGATAGTAATATTGCTCAGCAAAGCAAATACAATACATACAAAAATCACCATGCCACACATTTTAATAGTGGTAATTTAGTAAATCACCACCAGAGTTCGCAAATATTACAATTGACGTCTTCTGTGAGTACTCATCATCTCTAAAAAAGTTTAATTTGAGTTTTAACTGTCGCTGTTTTACAGCCTATGTATTTCGGATGGATATCCATCCGAGATATTTTAGAATATCTGGATATTTAACGCAACTGCACAGAGCCAGAGCTATGTGCGTCGCACATATATTGTATACATATGGGCACAGTGGCTACTACGACTACTGCGGCACTATTCGATCAACTGAGTTAAGCTGCACAAGCTTTGGTCAGGAGATAAATGGGTGACCGTTTAGAACATCGTATGTAGTCGTAAAATACTGTGTCAACCGTGTCTGTGTACGACAAAGGTATGGATTTCAGCACAGACACGTAAAATAGAAATCCAACGCCATATAGAATATTGCAAAATCATAAGAAATGTAGGATACAACCGGCTGATCACCGATTTATCTGAATTAATTGATGATTTTTTTGAATTATCACTCTCATTTTAGACTTCATGTTTAGGCTTATTCGCAAATTCTTTTGGCTTATATATAGTGTGTGATTTCGACCTTGGCCTATAAAAATCATTGCCACATGGGGTTGCGATAATTCAACATGAATATATTGGCTAAGAGCTAAAAGGAGGATGTGATTTGAAGCTCTTTCTATCAAATGAAAGCTGTAAACAAGTAATTATGAGATGTGATCCCGTCATTTTATTAATATTTTTTATTTAAAAATTGATATATTTACCAATTTATTATTTACGGAAAGTCAAGTATCATTTCAAGGTTATCGAAATTTGAACTTTCCACGTTAGATTTTACATGCAGTTGATTAAAAATTGATCAAAAGTTAAATATTTCTAAACAGTTATATATTCTCTGTTTGAAACCAAATAAAATGACCGCAAATTGTATGAATCTTTGTACAACATATTTGTTGTTATTATATGTTTAACCTTTATTGATGATAGGAGTTGTTTTTATTTTGAAAAACATTTAAATACAATACTGATTTGGGGAATTTCACTTTGACTGCACTTCTACAGACCCTCATGAAAATACTTGCTCATATGTAGCTGGAATTGAGTGTTGTTGAGTAGCGCTTTTCAACCATTGATAAGTGATCAAAGTCAATAATATTTAATTCTAACTGAATTAATATTTGCTATTACTTATTTAATATTTTTTACGCAAGGGCAATCGCTGTACTTTGTGAATCAAGTTGGAAATCCCAACTTGGCATTTTGTTTTTGTTTTCCATTGATAAGATGACCAAACCAAAACCGGTCAAGCAATCAAATGTTACATTTTATATATTACGTTGGACCCATTTGGAATCGAGTCAGTTCGATTCATGTCATCGTGAAGCGTACATACGTTCTTCTTGAACTGATAATTTCCAGTGTGGAATTTTCATTTAAAAAAAGTTATTGAAATAACAAATTAAAATGCGGTGTTTTGCACTGCTAGTGATATTTATTGTATTTGTAGATTTCGTGACTCCAGATCTGTGAGTGTATTTGGAAAATTATCAGAATCACTTTTGAATTTAAATTTAAAATGCACATAGATCTAAAAAAGATAATCATTCCATTTCTTTTAAATTACCAAAAAGTTTTTACGAAATAGCTTCCGAAACAGAAGAATAAATAATCAGTAGCTCAAGATAGAATTTTTACATTGGCTTATTGCGTCACATTGCAATTAAAATCATGTATTTTTTTTTTCAGACCACAATCGCGCTACAATGTTTACACAATCGTTGCTCCACAAAATATTCGCTCACATACAGATTACAAAGTGTCAATAACACTTCATGACTATATTGAACCGGTTACTGTTCGAGTGGCCATTGAAGATGGTATTAAATACAAAAATGAAGCGAATATTACAATAAGTTCAAGCAAAACGGAACTGGTCACATTGCGCATTGATAATTTAGAAAATAGGGGTTATAGATTTGTAGCTGAAGGTTTATCGGGAATGAATTTCACTGAAATGGAGAATTTAAAAATCGAATCTAAAGAAGTGTCACTGTTTATTCAAACTGATAAAGCAATCTACAAGCCAGGCGACTCGATTAAATTTCGCGTATTAATTTTAGATTATAAATTACGACCGGTGAAATTGACACCGGATAGTCTACTCAACGTTAACATCGCAGATCCCGAAAAGAATCGCATACAGCAATGGCTTAAAGTGACACCAACGAAAGGTGTGTTTACGAGCGAGCTTCAATTGTCCGATCATCCAATTTTGGGTAATTGGAAATTCGAAGCCCAGGTTGGAAATGAGATCAAAACCAAAGAAATTGAGGTGGCCGAATATGTTTTACCAAAATTCGAAGTAACAATCGATTCACCGGCTGATGTGTCGGCAAAAAATGGAAAAATTCGTGTTATCATTCGCTCCAAATACACTTTTGGGAAACTGGTAAAAGGAGAAGCAGTCGTATCGTTGACACCAAAAAACCACTTCCGTCGGAGGATAGATAATACAGAAGGCGTGTTGAAAACAATCAACGTCGATGGTAAAGGTACAGTAGAATTTGACATTGACAATGAGTTGAGGACACGTTTCTCGGAGGGCGAAACACGCGAATACGAATTGAAAGCCATCGTTATTGAAGAGTTGACTGGTCGTAATCAAAGTGCCACGAAAACTATCACAATTCACCAATCACGGTATAAAATCACTCCAACAGGACTCAGCCATAAATTTATACCAGGACTTCCGTTCACATTTTCGGTAAATCTTTTCTTTAACATTGGAAAGTTAGTTTTTGTAATTTTTATGATACATAAATTCACAGATCGAAGTGACCCATCATGACAATTCACCAGTTTTATTAACCGAAAAGACGAAATTGTTAACTATCGAACAAAAAAATGAAAACCGCACATGTTATGATTTCGTGTTAGGTCCAAAAGGAACAGTTGATATCACTTTACAAACTAACAACGATAGTTTCGACTTGAAAGTAAGATAATTTAAATTGATATGTGCTAGCAAAATTTATTAATCAACAATTTTAATGTTAGGTAAAATATATTGATGAAGAGTACGATTTGGGTTATTTCCATCCATATTCATCAGGAGTCGAGTTGAAAGTAAACATCTTGACCGAACGGTAAAATTTTAATCTAAATTGATTTCAATGAATTTTTGATATAATTGATTTAAAATCTCATTGATTTTACAGGCCAAAGCTGAATGAAAATGTATTAGTCGAGGTGCAATCAAATTATTTGCTTCCGAATTTTACTTATCTTATTATTGGCCATTTCGGAGCAGTGTACGCTGAAAATGTTAATGTGGACAGCAAAAGTCACACATTCAAATTCAATGCAACGTTTGATTTGGTTCCAAAAGCAACAGTGATTGTCTATCATTTAAAAGATAACGAAATGGTTTCCAGCAAGACTGACGTAGCAATTGATAGTAATTACGTAAAATTAAAACTATCAACCGCAGAGACACAACCGGGCAAAGATGTCAACATTGATGTTACCACAAATCCAGAGTCACGTGTCGGTTTGGTTGGAGTTGATCAGAGTGTGTTGCTATTGAAGAAAGGCGACGGACTTTCGAGAGATGATATAATGCAAGAAATGGACGAGCATCAGAAACATTTCTTTAATGCTGGAACAGGTCCATGGAGCGTTGCATGGCGAAATCATTATGAAGATTTTTTCAATGCGTTCGATGACTGCAAAATGATTCTTATCACCAATGCGAAACAAAGAAGATTTGAATTGTGGCTCAGTTCAGACCGTTTTTATGATCGTATTTTACATGGATCAGATTTAGTTGATGTTCGTTTTGGTGAATATTCGCCAATGCCTTTATCATCATCACAAGCATCATCATCTATTTTTCAACATTCTGGGTACAATAATTACATTTAATTCATTTGCGACATAATCAATTGATTGCTTGAGAATTTATTTTCATATTTTTTTTATTCTTCATAGAGTTGCATATAGTGAGATGTCGCCAAAAACTGAAATTTCAGCACCAATTGAACCACCAAGAGTGCGTAACATATTTCCAGAGACTTTTCTATGGGAAGATTTCGATGTGAACAATGCAAATGGAAGTCTAACGCTCACAAAAAAAGTGCCTGACACAATCACTTCATGGATTATCTCGGCATTTTCCATTAATCCGAGTGTTGGCTTGGGCTTGACTATGAACCCAAAATCATTGAAAGTACTTCAACCATTTTTCGTGTCTCTGAATCTTCCATATTCAGTGAAACGAAATGAAGTTGTTGCTATTCCGGCGGTTTTATTCAATTACTTAGAAACAGATCTAACTGCTGAACTCACGCTACATAATGAAAATGGTGATTTTGAGTTTGTTGATGACATCGAAGGTGATAAAACATTGCGAAAGCGTCAAGTTGCAGTGGCATCAAATGCCGGCGTCTCTTCAACGTTCCTTGTCCGATTTACTTCAGTTGGTAAGATTACATTAAAAATTACAGCCACTTCTGCAGTAGCTGGCGATGCGATCGAACGTGTTCTTCAAGTTGATCCGGAGGGTGTTCCACAATATATCAACAAAGTGTTATTCGTCGATTTGCGCGAGACCAACAGTTTTGATGCCATTCAAAATGTCGAAGTGCCCGAGAATATAGTTCCCGGTTCGTTGAAAATCAGTGTGAATGCGATCGGCGATTTGCTGGGCGGAACTATTCAAAACTTGCATAAATTAATCCGTTTGCCAACTGGGTGTGGAGAGCAAAATATGCTCAACTTTGTGCCAAACATAGTCGTTTTAGACTATTTGACAGCAGTAGGTGAACTCGATGCATCGATCAAATCCAGAGCTATCAAATTTCTATTGAGCGGATATCAACGGGAGCTTACATATCGTCGAAATGATGGTTCTTTTAGTATTTTCGGTAAAAGGGATTCTATAGGTAGTACATGGTTGACTGCATTCGTCGCAAAATCATTTATACAAGCTGGCGCCTATATTGATGTCGATAATAAGATTATCGATGAAGCACTCGATTTCCTCAGCACACTTCAAGCTTCCGATGGCAGTTTTCCAGAAGTCGGTAAAGTTTACGACAAAGTCATGCAAGGAGGTTCCAGTAAAGGAGTGGCATTAACTGCGTATGCTGCAATTGCTTTTTTGAAAAATAAGGTTAGTTTATGAGCATTTGTTATCAACGCGGAAATTTAATACCTTACACTTAAAAACAATACAGAAACAAACAAACTGGAAGCATGAGGAAACAGTGAACAAAGCCATTATGAACATCGCATCAAATGTCAAGGACATCGACAATCCATATGCTCTAGCAATTGCAGCATATGCACTACAATTAGCCGATCATTCAAATAAGGACGAAATTTTGAACGCTCTTGTCAATAAAACGCTCGTTGATGGTAAACATTCATTTTAATTAGTGACAAATTCAAAGCGAATTCCAAATATGAATCTTATTTTCCAATCAAATACAGGTCAATATAAATGGTGGACTGCTAAGAAGCCCGGTTCGAAAGACACTCAATCGATATCAATCGATGTTGAAATTACGTCATACGGTATACTATCGCTCATTGAAGCAAACCGACTTACCGAGGCTTTTGCGTATTTCAAATGGCTTTTGGCACAGCGAAACGACAAAGGTGGCTTTTTTGGAACACAAGACACTGTAATTGGGTTGGAAGCATTGGCCACATATTCTCGCCTCTTCAACAGCAAAGAGAATAATGTCCAACTCAAAATACAAGCTGAAACTATAAATGAAAAAGTGTTGAATATAAGTTCGGAGAATGCAATGCTTCTACAAACTGTTGATTTACCATCGGATACCAGATCCTTGCATCTCGTCGCATCCGGAAAAGGATATTCTTTGTTCCAATTATCTTATCGATACAATCTGAATGAAAGCGATGTCTATTCGATATTTACATTGAAGCCCACCGTTCTTGAAACTACTTCCGGTCATTTGAATGTCAAAGTTTGCTCAAGGTTGAATCAATTGAACGTAAATACTTCTATTGTGTCAAAAATATTAATGTGAAATTTAATTACAGATTCAATCCAAGGACATCTGACGATGAGCATTCCAACATGGTAATCATGGAAGTGGCAATGCCGAGCGGTTTTCTGATAGAAAAGGATCGATTGGAGGAATTGTTGCAGAAACCACATATAAAATTGGTAGAAACAAAACGCGGCGAAACTGTTGCAGACATTTATATTGATCAGATGATTGCAAATGAGGAAATTTGTTTAGAAATTCAAGGATATCGTTTACATAAAGTTGCCGAAAATAAACCAGTACCTGTGCGCATCTATGACTATTATGACAGCTGTACGTATTTATGCGTTCACAACGAACCATATTTTCATTTAAAATTTCTTTTTGTTCGTTTTCACTTTCAGCTCGGAGTGCACGAGAATTTTATGAAATTCCATTCATAACATCTTGTGATATTTGTGAAGGCGACGAATGCTCGAAGTCATGCAAAAAATGACCTTAATCTGGATGAAATTCACATAAAATATATTCAAAAAAAGGAATATTATGTTTTTCTTAAGTTGTTTTTTTTTTAATGAAATTCAATTATTGAAATGTAGCATTTAATAAAACATTTTATTCAAATAATTAATTGCCATAGTATATCTTTCTTTTTTATTTAAAACTATAGCTTCACAAGCTTATAATAGCCCAGAAATGAGGTTTGGTTAATACTAAATCAATCTACCAAAGGGCACTTCCTAAGCTTGATGGCCGCTAAAACAATTCGGATCAACAACGTGTGAGAACTCTTTTATTGTATTGAGGTTTTTGTTATTGGACACAATCGGAATGTCCCATTCTCAGCCATTCTTTTTCATTGCCTCGACGTCTTTTCATTGATTATGTGAAATGTTGAGGTCAAATTATGTTTTCCATTCATTTAAAATATATATGGTCCATTCCTCTTCAACTTTTTCAAATGAAATCAAAAATGATGATTTTATTGAAGACAGAAATTAAGTTCGAATGAAATGTGTTCAATTTGCATGATTCTTCAACATCCAATTGAATAAATGACAATTCCTAGTATTCCAATACATTATACAAATTGTAGTTTTAGTCTACCCTCTTTGTAAAAAATCAATCGTTCCAAAATATAGATGTAAATATCAGATTGAGTCATTTATTGAATATTTAAGGGTGAAAATAAAAAGTTTGTGTATATAAATTAAATTATTTTTGACATTGTCTAAAAGCACTTTAAACGAATGCACCAATGTTTCAACAGAGCCACCAATTTGTGCGCAAAAACTGAAATTCGATAAATTAAAGAAACGGAGTTAAAACACCACCAACCAATTACAAACAAAACGTAAACTCAAATTTCAGCAGAAACGAAGATTCAAACACATCTCTCCCTCGATCAGCAGTTATTGCATGCAGTTTCGTGCTATTCAGCGATTCGTTGTCTAACTAAATAAATGAGAGATGTATTACATCAATATTTTGTGAGCAAACACAATAAGGATGAACAATTGCATTTTGTTACCGCATAAATCTCACTGATTCATAAACTTACCCTTCGTCTATGTCACATAGACTGTGTGTATCATCCGCTTTCTCTCATTCTCTCAAATATAAATGAATTACCTCACGCACAAAAGATGATGATGCTATCGCACATACAAACAAAAGCACGACAATACAAAAAATGCTACAGAAAATTTGTATTTATTGTGTGTATAATTTCGGCTTTTAATAGAAACAGAAGGTCTACATGATGTGATATTTGTTCTGTTACGAAAAAAATAGGGAAACGTAGAAAGCAAAAACAAAAAAACAATCCATAAACGCAATGTGCAATTCGCATGTAAATCGATTCAATCTTCGTAAGAGAGTACATTTTGGTCGACGTTTTTTTTTTGTTCGTAACAAAAATGATAATCGATATTGAGCCGTTGTTTATTACAAGCAAACTTTTCCTCTATTTGATCACATTGCGTTGCTGCGTTTGATACGTGAACATTATTTTCTCGTACACTAATAAATGGGGCGTCAAAATCAAGTGAATTTTTGTCTGATCCGATTTCCTAATTGCATTTTATTTTGTTCAGACGGAGAATGCATTCAAACGCCGACAGCAATACATTTTCGGCTGTCACATTCGGCTGCAATTCAGGGACAAACAAAAACTGCTGCTAGATACAATTTAGATTTATTAAAAAAAATCGTCTAGTGTAGACGAATGAAGAAAAAATTGCAACAAAACTGATCCAATATGATAAACATTTTCCGTTGGACATATTCGATTGACAGTTAATTTTACATTTGACGCATTGGTTTTTACTTCGTTTTTATTATACTGATTTGTGTAAATGATATATTTGCTCAATTTTTTCCGATTTAATCGTATTATATAAAAAAAACACACGCAAAGTGCATAAAGAAATGCGATTACATGACTACGTATCCTTAGCTTAGATTCCTTGTTAAATACGGTCGCTTAAGTTCGATTGCGTTCTTTTTTTTTGTATACAAACGAGGGTCGATTTAAATGGATAATATTTGTTCTTTTTATTCCATTCGACACATATGTAATGCTGTTGAGAGTGCAAAATGCTGTAAAATTGTCCCTGTTGTTCAAGAACCTCAACTTGAGACTAGTTAAAGTAAAGGCGCATATTTTTTAATCTGTCGGTGGGAATTGTGTCAAAATACAGTGTGACATGCATTAAGTGAAACAACCCTTACCCTTTTGAATCATGATAATAATAAACATGGCACGAGTCTCACATTTTTGTCACAAACTAATTTGAACAATCTATTGAAATTGACTGCAACAGTCATGTATTTAATTAGAATTGTTTTGCTTACAAATTAATATTTATTAATTTTAATTGATGTATCAAATATTAAATGATCAAAAAGTAATTCCCTATAAACTCATGTACATTTCTTCGACCATTCAAAACTAAAGATTGTTCAAAAATTTATATATACTACATATACGGATTGATTCCGATGGGAATTGGATAAAATTCAGCTAAGAACATCGATTGAAAACTATTCAAAAATGAGTATGTATCTATGTGTACCGTTTTTCGCCTGTATGAATGCTTCAAAAATTTCCAGAATGAATCATACCCATTGAATGAATCATGTTCGTTTGAAACCTTCTCCTGAACGAAACACTTTGAGTAAAATTCATTTTCTCCTCTTTTGTTTGAGTAAAAACGGTCGATGTTTTGAGTGAAAATTGTGGAAAAACGTGTGCTGTCAATTGAATTTAACGGACAAAAACAGGTTTTTCTATACAATATTAATATTGTATTTCACTCAAATTCATTCCAATTCGAATGTGTATTTATGAGTTGAAACGTTGTGTGTATGTGTGTAAGTGACTAAAATGCGTTGGATTGTTGAAGCCGCTATTATTGTTGTATTCGTTTATTTCATATGGGTGTTTTTCGTTTGTTGGTTTCGTTGCACACACATGTGTTTGTTGCTTGTTGGTATAGTAAGCGCGCTTGATATCCAACAAACCAGAATGTGATGGTTCAGTACAACATTGTAATCGGACGCGTTCAGTTCACAATATTGTTTTGTTGTGTGTGCTTGCGCTAGCATTTGTTGGGCGTATTGACGAAGAGAATCAATTTCGAAATAATACAAGTGGTTTTAAATCTGGTTTCTTCTTAAAAAAAGTATTCCGAAAATATCGCATATTTCAACAAGTGATCAATTTTTCTCAATGATTATTTTGGTATTTTCAATAAATTCAACAGATTCACAGGTGTGACAGAAAATCGAATACAAAAAGCTAATTTATTTGGCTGTCATATTTTTTTGTGAATAAAGAACTTGGTATTTTACGTGCACAAACACATGATCACCGTCGATTTTGTGACGTTTCTCGATGGACGAATGAGTGTTATTGCTCAACCGCATTCATTTTTAAGAAAAACACCGTGTTTTTTAAAAGACACAGATTCTTTTTTGTGATTTTTTTATGTGTGCAGCAGCAAAAGTGACAGCGTTCACGGAAATGAGCTACAGTTGAAGTCGGTGATAATTAAATGTACATTACAAACAAAAACATATTGATGAGTGATGAAAACAAACGCATAGTACCGTTGCTTGAATTGTGTTGAATCGATGACTTAATGAGTGAAAATTGAGCAGCTTGCTTTTTTTTTAAAAATAAAATTAGACATCAAGCATTGACATTTTATTGCATTTGTCTGACCATCAAAAATTTGAAAAAATATACACAAAATCTATATGTATGTATTTAATTGACATAAATTCCCAGGTAGTTGTGCGTTAAACATATTGTATATTGGTGATTGTGCGTTTTTATGTGACATCGTCCCCATATCAACAATAAAAAAGGTGTTTTTATGCCAAACGAATTTCGATTACAATCAACGAAATTCACGCAGACACTGACAAAAAACAGATAATTGTACTTATCAAAGATTCACCTGTGTACACCTGTGAGACAAAACACATACGCAGCAAAAATTACAAAACTAAAAAGAAGTTATCAGATATTCTTCGAATAAAGTGAATTCTAATGAAAACATCGTTGAGAGAGAAAAAAGACCAAAGTAAGCAACCACATACATACACACACACACATCAAAGAAAAAGAAACTAAAAAGAAACTTGAAAATACAAAAAACCGCACATTTATTGTGTAAAATTGTGAATTTCATTTACGCGCCACGATTGAATGTGTATATGAAGAGGACAGAAAATACGAACACAATGGCAGTTAAAAATAAACAACAATCAGAATTTCGTTATCGTTTCACGATATTGAATTTCATTTTTATCTCATTCGTTAGCAGTATATTAATAGGTGAGTACAAAAAAAAATACATATATACATCAATTCATTTACCAACACTGGAATATCTTTCCTTTTATTCAATTTGTGTATTAAATTGTTTACTTTCTCGTAATGGTATTAATTTTTTCCCCATTTTCTTCGGTGAATATAATGCGCGTTTGCTTGGGAAACATTTCAGAATATTTCTGTCTGTGCTACAAATTGTAGTTTTTTAATTTAATGAATGACGATAAGTGTTAATGTGTGTCATCTTTAATCGGTCATTAGACGTAAAAGTTTGTCATTCATGAAAAAAAAATTGAATGAATCATAAACGTTTAAATGTTCATCACTTTTTCCGTTGCTCTACCAACAAAGACATATTCAGATCAGATGACGTAATACGCACACATAATGATATCGATTGAATCACTGTAAAATGCAATGAGAAATAACCGTTCAATAAAAAAAGACGTGAAGAAGCAATATTGAATAGTGGCGGCAAAAGTGGCGGGAGATTTTCTGCTTATTGCAAATAATAACATGTAATTTATGTTCTGCTCAAAATCACTGTGTATTTCAACATCACGTTTGTGTATCAAACGGTGTTGCATTCGAAAAAGGTCACTTCCAATGATAATAAAAGTGGTTTTGTGCATCTCTGTCGGTCGTGTATCGCGCTTGCATGGTGTCGACAATCACGATCGGCACGAGTTTTGCTTTCATACGGAGAATTCTTTAACCATTAGATACAATCAACGAGACAGTTCCGTTCCATTTCGAAGAACGTATTCAAATAAATTTAAAGAGTGAAACAAAAAAAGTGAATACTGCTACTGCATTCAAATGATGTTTCCAATCGAACAAGTACATCGGCTTTACGAGCCTACCGAGATGCATTTATTCATATTATTATTTTTTCTGTGAACTTAAAAAAAAGTGAATGCATTTTGTTGTAATATTGATGCTGATGTTGTTCACGTTCTTTGTGTATAGAGACGGTTTGGGTGCCTATTCGAGATGTGAACATGCAACACAAGAGTATATAAAAAAAAATTATAATAGAATCTCACACATATGGAATTTATGATGTTTTATGTGAACTGTGGCACACAGTTAGAATATTACATGCATTCGCCTCTGACATCGATACAAACACGGACTGAACACCGTAAGAAAACATAATCTACCATAGACGGTGGAATCATGTTGTCGACGAAAAAATAACGAATTTCAGAAAAAAATATTCGTCTTTTAACTCACGCACAACATCACAAATTACCTTTTTGTATTTTTTTTATGAGCTTCACTCACCGACATCGTTGGTATAAGCAATTTTCACCTTCTCACTCTCCTTTCCATTGTAGGTGCAAACAAAATGCACAGCGGTGTATGTTAATTTTCTTCTTTTTTTTTAAACACAAATGCAGCTATTCAAAGGAATTTTTGGCGTTTTGGGAATTAAAAGTGAACTAGAATTAAAAAAAAACAAGAGTAAATTGGGTAAAATATGCATAATTCCAGCGTTGAGTGAAAAAAAATGAGAACACCGAACTATAATACACACAAACACAGAAATGCAAGCATAATGCGAACATAATACGAGTACACGTGCATTTTTATTTGAGCTAGTTTAATGACACAAAGTCAAGCAATGAATGCATTTGTTCGTTTACCTCTCATAGTGTGGAGTGTTGTTGCGTGACTGTGAATGAACAGCAAACCAACAACAACAAGAAAAAATTAAAAGTTAAAAGAGAAAGAGAGAAAAAAACCCACTGTGCTTTAGAAGCGAAGAACAAATGAGAAAAATACAGAAAATTAAATGCCACAACATAAAAAGTGCGCTTCGTAGTCATTCGCAGTAATAGAGTATAACCTTTTCGATGAATATTTTTTGTTTCTTTTTTTTGTTCTCTTCATTTGATGTAAAAGGGCACACCACTATTAGTTCGGTTTTTATTTTGTTTCATTCAGAGGAATATGAGATTCAGACAGAGACAGACACACAAAGAGTGAATATTCAAAAAAGGTAGACACAAAAATTATGAAAGATTTTACACGTTTGATAGCGCAATCGACGCTTTGCTTTTTTATGATGATTTCTGTTTTATTTCAAGTTACAAACATAAGACACACACACAAACAGTTCTTATTAAAAGACATCATTTATTCGGTCCGTTTTCAACATGTTAAAATTAAATGAATTCGCTGTATATTGTTATTCCTTTTTGGTTCTCATGCATAAAACAAGTTAAAGGAATATTAATATGTTCGCAGGTAAGATGAAGCGCATACTGAAAAACACAAGAAATTGTACAAATAAAATGATTCTTCATACGTAACATAAAATAAATGCTCGCTCACCATCACCATCACCATCTTTGCCCGTGTGACATTTTAATTTATTTGATGCGCGAATGGTGCGATATTGCTGTTGCCTCATAAGCCATATACCTCGAAGTCATACAAAATCGGACGGTTTTTCACATGAACCAAAGAGAAACGAAAAAGAGCATGAAACAAGACAAAAACCGTGCAAACATTCCTAGGCGAAAAAAGAGAGAAACATTAATACTCACACAATATGGAAGATATAATATTTATTACCTGGAAAAACATCTTTTCTTTTTCTTTTTATTTTGACACCGTCTTAGATTATGGTTATGAATAATTCGTGACGGTTTAATCGGTTTTATCGACTTCACACGCTAAATCGCCCGCTCACTTTACAATTGCATTTTTATTCGTTTAAATTTTTAAATGTGTTGCGTCATTTGTAATTGTAAAATAATAAATTTGTTGTTTTGTTTTTTGAGATGCTGAGCGCCTCAATTTTTACACATCTACGCAAAGCCATTATGAGTGGCAGGTATCAAAATACATTGAATTGGCTTTGCTTACATAGGTTTCAATCAAAAGTGAAGAAAACTGTCAGATCAAGTGGCTGACACATTAAAGCATCATCATCATCATCGCCAACAAAGGAGAAATTTAAATAAGTGTCGATTTCAAATAAAATGCGTTTCATCTTAATGCCGACTCGCATAGTTTTCTTGTGTATTGAGCAATGAGAGCGCAATATTGGAAGTGCCACGTTTACAACTCACATAAAAATTGTAGTTTCGGTTACCTTCATCTAAAATATATTTTATCGCCGCTAAATTCATCGAATTCATTTCAAATGATTGGGATTGTTTGTCAAGTGCAAATAAAATCCAACTCATTCAAAGTTTCGATGTTCGTGTATGTTGCCGAAAGTGACCATGAACACGAACAGCAACGCTTTTTGCCAATGTATCGAATGTGTTAGTCAATTGATTGATGTTGATAAGAATCATTGTATAAGTTTTCCGGCGACTCGGTTCTTTGTTTATTTTGGCGTGTAACGAACAGCAAACAAACCATATGCTTTTGTATGTGTGAACGATCCATTGACGACAAAGCAACAGCAACTCAAAGTCAACATCATCGAAAATACGATGAAATGACATGATCCACGCACCCCCCACGAAAACAATGCATACCATTGTGTAAATGATCCTTTTTCGACCAATTTTCAGCCAATTCCGTTTGGTGTGCGTGCTCCAGTGGATTGTTCGTCAATCGAGTGCCGGAAGACGAAAAACACTCATGCAATATTGTTTGTCGGAAAATTTATTTACACAGGCGTTGAAATTCGGCACGAACTGCTTTTCCCAAAACATTTCCACATCAAAGCCATTTCCATTTGCAATTGAAACAATATTCCATAAAACCAAACCCTTTTCACTCAAATATAATTTATCAAATTTCATAATTGTTTTCAAAACGTATAAATGTTATTTATGGGATCTAAATACGCACCAAGTCATTCTGTTGACAAACAGTATTTCGAGCATACACAGCTCCGAGACTGAAACCAATTAAATGGGTGCTATTTTGACATCAATTAACGGAACTTTTGCTCAACAAAAAAAAAAACATCTATTCAAAACATATTCTCGCAGGCTGCTCATGCCCATACCCAATATGTGTTTCTTTTTTCATTTTCTGCTTAGAATGCGTTACAAAGCATAAAAGAATAGAAAAACAATTCGTTTGTACCGCAGCAGGACAACAAATTCTATTCAATTCGATGAATTCGATATGAACTGG
Source organism: Contarinia nasturtii (assembly GCF_009176525.2). Classification (NCBI taxonomy): domain Eukaryota; kingdom Metazoa; phylum Arthropoda; class Insecta; order Diptera; family Cecidomyiidae; genus Contarinia; species Contarinia nasturtii. The sequence continues at coordinate 4,085,047 of NW_022197885.1, read as the reverse complement.
ATGGGAATTTGGTAGAGCCAAAATGTGAATGTCATTGTTGAGGTTGTCATCGTACGGTGACTGAATTTAAATTTAGAATGAATCAAGAGACTAATAAGAGAAGAATTTGCTATTGTTTAGACACATAGCATGGACATCGAAAACATGGTGGCTAACAGTAATAAATTGACTTCAAAATGCAATGAAAATTAATCAGCATTGTATGCACGCTCAAAAACTGTAACCCTTATATTTACTCTTTTGTTTGTTGTACTTTGCATAGTCAATTCAAGGTTTTTCGTCAAGAGTTGATATCGATATTTTGACATTTCGTCGACAATTGAGAATGACTCGATATTTTTATTGGGTTTCAACAACATTCACTCGTTGGAAATTGTTTTTGTTTGTTTATTTACTTATTTTGAGAAATTCGAGCTAAACTCAAGCTGTGAGCATAATAAATTGGCAACTAGTATGCTAGTCTCGTTGCTGTGTTATGCGTGCATGTGTTTCTCTCTCCTTAGTTCACGTCACAATGTTTTTTCCAATGGTACGTGGTCCATAGTCATTTATATATGACCCACCCATGATATGACTTTATTATTAACTGCACGGCGGCGCATCCTGTCTCTCAATTTGCCTTCTCACACTCTCGCATTTGAGCTGACGTTCCAATGCGTACGATTTTTATTTCTCTTTTCTGTTTTTGTCATACATAGTGTTCGTGTGCCGTTTTCCGTTTCGTCACTGATGTCATCGATACTCCGACGGACCATTTGTCTTTTTTCCGTTTTTCTCTTTTGAAAAGTTAAATAAACAATGCTCTCATGCTTACTCTTACTATTATCTATTTAGTCCTCTTTCGTTTCTACCACTTTTTTCTTTATTAATTCGTATTAATAGCGTTTTTATTTGATATTCAGACTTCGTACTGTGTAGATCCTTTTTTCTCTGTGATTCAGCTGCGACGACCCTTTTTCATCGTATCTTCTTTCTTCTTTCCTTCACTCTCTCTATCTCTCTTCTCATTCGACCATTAAAATCATGCACGCTGCTATGATGGACAACAACGTTCCGCGTCGTATTTTTCACTAGGGGCTTAATACGGCAAAAAAATTCACAGGAATTCACGTAAATTCACACTTTTGAATCGAGTGGTTATTGATGAGTTCGGTGAATTCGTGTGAATAGAATGAAATGTGTCAAATTAATAAAGTGAGGTTATGATAACCGCAATATTTTTTAATTTATAATTTTTTCAATATTTCCGATTGTTTTCGGTAGAAAATCGCTCAAAATTGAAAATAAAATTAATTTTTATTAAAAAAATATAAAAAACATTTACAATTTTGTTATACAAAATATAAATATTGCAGTAATTGCCAGCAGAAACTATTCACCACTATCTCACATATTTGAATGAAATCGCCGTAGAATTCACTGGAATTCATTCGTTTGCTGAAAATTCAGTTAATTTAGATATTATTATAGAATTCAGTCGTTGAAAATTTTGAATTAAGCCCCTAGATTTTTCAACGAAATTTCGAATAAATTAATTATGATAAATTTGTTACATTATATTTTTTACAGAAGCGATTTGATCCTTCGACTTCTTTCCACTTGTTTTCTCTTTCTCCTTTATTCATCCGTTTCTTATTCCTATGTTCCACTCTTTCCCTTTTCTCCTTTCTCCGATTTTATCGATGCTTTCATCGGGACTGAAATTCAATGTGGACAAAGTCATCAGCTATTTGTTAATAATCATTTATTGTTCTTTCTTCAGTTGCCGTAGTTCGTACGGGTGCTGAAGACCCCACGTGCCCATTGAATTAATCAAAAAAGGCCATAGATCACATCTAATTAAATTCACTTCCTTCGTGCGCTAATGCCTGTCCAGCATTTCAACAAAAATACAATCTGACTTCAGTTGATTCTTCTTCTGACGAATGTGAAGAAAAAAATGTGCTCAAATGTACTCATTGCGTTGGAAAATGTGTTCCACTCGGCACTTTTGATTGGGCGTTGCAAAATGCGATGATAAAATTATTCGTTTGATAACATTCATTTTGAAGTGAAAAAAAAACACTCACGCATTTTCGCCTTCTTTAATTCGCTTAACGCGTAGCATCTTCTTCCGGTAATGCGATGGAAAATCGTTGTTATGTATTCGAATAAATTTTTCACTCTTGGCACTCACATAAAATGAACAAGTGCGATTGACGTTGATCGAGTTCACAAGATGCTTACGCAAACAATATTAATATCATTTGATAGCAATTTTCGTTTGAACTGCGTATATTTCATGTGCCAAACATCACATTATATTATGCACAACAATATAATAATGTAGGTGAAAAGAATAACATTATTCAAATTTACTCCATAATTTCCCTATAAGTGAATAAATAAACACATTTTGTTTTGGCGCACATTGGAATAGACAGTTTCGATCGAAGTCGCTTCTAGCGCATGGCAGCAACAGAATAAGAAGAGAGTGAGCTATTGTGATTTTGGTATCAATCATCAATTTTAAATTTTCACTTCCTAAATCTCTCTTTCAAAAAAGCGCTTAATTCACGCGCGAATTCTCTTTATTACTGTCTCTCTCTCTCTCTATCGCGCTCTCTTTTTCTCTGCGGCGTTTCTTGTTCACACAATGTGTGTGTGCAAATATTTGCATATTCATCAATTTCAGCTCGCAAGCGTTTTATCGATAAATCCCATTACGAAGATACGACACAATCTGATTGTCATTTAAAATCACAGCAAAATTAAGCATTAATGGGATCAGGCATATAAAATTAACAATAAACGAAATGAAATTGTTGTGATGGAAAGAAAATTTCATTGCGCTGCGTGCGCAAAGCACCAATTTTAAATAAACTGAATAATTTACAATATATTTGCAGCAATGACATGAAATTACTTTTCGTCCCATGAACGATTTTACTATCTAAAAACAGTTTTTGTGTTCGTTCATGGGCACATATCCTCATCTATCGCATGTTGAACTTATCATGGGACCATTGCATGTCACTTGTATTTATGGTTTGAAATCAGATTTTTAGATTCAATCGAAACCATAATTAAAATCAACAAATTCCATGTTTACTGAATCTCTTTGAATGTGTGTTTAATGTTGAAGTTTTGCATTTTGAGCCGAAATTAAAATGCGGCCGTTGAGTGTGCCTCTGTTCGTCACAAAGAATGAAAATGTAAATGAAAAATGCCAATGTAGAATGAAGGAACGAGGGATACGGATAAGCAACAACAACCATAATTGAAACAAATCGCTCTCTGTATATGCGTGATGCTTGTTTCACATCAATTTTTCCGTTTGTTCGGTTGATTTTACTACAGTGAAAACATTTACACACTGAAATCGATTGCGGCACTCATTTTTTCTTCACCTCTTTTATGCTTGTTACATTCGTTCAAAATTATATTTAATTTTCATTGAATGTTCAACAATGCGATTGAGAGTGGCTCGTCCAAACATGATGTTAAAGTAAATCGATTGTACATCATCACACAGTCGTTAATGTGCTATGTTGCTCTCTCCACCGAGAGAGTGAAAAAAACAGTGCCGCTCAACGTAAATTGCTTTGGAATTGAAATTGGCAACAAGCACATAACCATCGCAACGGAATACAAACAAAAGAAGTTCATTGTTGCTCGTTTCCATTGACATTATGTTCTGTATAAATTTCAAACGCTTCGACAGTTGACACAATATTTTTCACTCGCCTGTGATGGAATTGATTGAAATTCGCGTTTATTCGCCGCGATCGCATTTCGTTTTTTTTTTCTTTTTCAATACAAACTTTAACTCATTTTCCGCAAAATGTAATTGATTGAAAGTTCTGCAATCGACATGAAATCGATGCCGCGTCTATTCAAAATCATCCGGCCGATTCAATGAACAACAACAAATATGTTAAACGTAGCGCATCCACATATTGTATAGACAGCAGCCAGTAACCAGAAGAGTCTGAACAATAAAAGACAACGACAAACGCGCTGAACAACTGTTATTAAAACGAAGGGACACACGGAAATATGTGGAATTTTATGGCAGGAATGGTGATTGTACTGGTTTCAATCGAACCGATACACAAACAATAAATAATATATAACGATTGTTTGCATTGCATGTAATGTTTGCGAATTTGCCAAATGAATCACGTAAAAAATGTACGTACATATATCGTTGCTCACACACATGCATCTGTGTGCATTGCTCACTATCCGCAGTGTTTGTGCATTTTGTCAAATGGCCATTTTCACAATAAGTCGATTTTATTTCTCCGGTTGAATCATTACCTTCGATCATTTCGGCGTTGTGTACATTGCCGCTTTATCTCTCTCTCTCTTTCTCTTCATATTGTGCGCACAATGACAATTGAAGAATGTCCACATTTAGCAAAACATGTTGCCAGAGCGAAAGAGAATGAACGTCAAATACGAACAACAACAATAAAAAAACGGCAGTTTCATTGCATTGACGACATCTGTAAATCGTGTCACATATTTATTATTTGATGAATTCACTGCATGTTGGCTGCATGTCAATTCGTTGTGTCATTAAGCGGCGGTCCGGTCTGAATGTGATTTGGCTGGAATCAATTGTAATGTCAACTGAAAAGTGTAGTAAAACAATAGATGCCATCAAGACGAGACGGCCATCGATCATGCTCAAAATCAATTAGAAGATGAAGGTTCACATAAATTTCGGTACATAAACGCTTTTTATGAGCGCATAGTGAACTTGCTAACCATTTAAATCAATGATACAATAAATTGTTCTTCAATTTTCCACGTTTAGCCATGGCAGTCAAAAAAATAAACGACGATAAAGACCGTAGCGGCTGTTCGACAGGATAAACATATTAAACGGTCGAGATGATTCATGCGTTTTTTTTTTCTATTTTTCGTTCATCTCCCATGTTGGCTTTGACTTGTTTTCGAAAATTGATTTTTATTTTAGATTTGATTGTTTGAGTTGTCTGGCTGTGAGAAACGTAATTGAATTGAAAAAGCCAAAAAAAAAATGATGCAGCAGGATTGCGGCCCTCGTCCGCTATATCACCGAAACGCGTGTGTACTCGATAGAGAATGAGAGAAAACCTCATAAAATTCAATCCCTTACCAATGACACCAATTTATTGGATGACACACAAATTTTCCGCCAGTTCAATATTTTTCAATTTAATAAATTCAACTTCAATAGCAAGGGATCAATAGAACAGTGAAGAGGCGCGTAGGCATCGTTCGTGTGATTATATGGTGGTTTCTGGTGAAAAAGAGAAGTAAAAAAAAAATCAATCAATGTGAGTGATGATATTTCACTTTTTCCGAGTCGTTGTTAATATAATTTTGTGTGTGTGCGGTTGGGAAATAATTCGTTGTAACCACTTTTTCGATTCCTTTTTCCGTGTAGCCAATTTGTTAATCGATCTTAACAAATATCCCGACAACGATCGATTTTAATTTTGATTCTCTTCGTTTTCACAAAAGAGATGATTGAAAAGTGGAAAGTCAATTTGCTGGAACAAACCACTCATGTTCGATTGTGTGGTTTTTTGATACATTTGAATTTTTTCTTCTCTATATCCAATATCGTTCGTTCGTTTGTCTTTTTTACTTTTCTCAGATGTGATTTTTTTCTTCTTCTTCGCTTGCCGTTTATTTGGCGATAAGGAATTCAAATCATGTTTAAACATTCCTTCTCGGAATGGTGAATTCGGTGTATGGCATTTTTTTATTTGGAATTTTTCAGGTGCGCATAAGATTGATTACAATAGCAGATGCTTGCTGTTTGTTGCACTGCAGTCGAACAATTCCATATATACGAGCAGCAAAATATTCTCTTGATTGATTCTCGCCTCGTATGATCGATTGGCTCATTTTTCTAAACTCGATACATTTTTTTTCGACTTCATTTACCTCTACATTTTTGAATGATATTCATTTTTATTTGGATTTACTTGTTCGTTGCTCTCTTTCTCTCTTCATGCGGTTCAAGTACATGTACTTTAGTAAAAACACATAAAAAATTCATTTGAATGCAATGGAAATGTGAATGCACATGAATTACACTCATGGAAGACCATTTGTCTTCGTTTTGAGTTATTTTATCAATGTCAGCATGCAGTAATACAATCGTTTGCTTGAATTCATCTCATTTTCTCTTCTACTCCTTCTCCATCATCGTCATCATTGTTCCTTTTTTTCTTTCAATTCTCAACACGTTTAAAGACACATTCTCGGATCACAAACCACAACGCTCTCATGTACGTTTCACAGCAGATGAAAACATTCATTGCCACCATTGTTTAATTTTTGTTTTCATGTGTCTGTGTATGTGTGGGTTTTTTGTACATATTTCATTTCCGATTCATAAAATCTATTTAGTATTCGGTGTATATATAAATGCTTGACTCTCTCTTTTTTTCGAGCCTATTGAACACTCGTTCAACCAAGATTTCAATTCCACAGTCATTTGCCGTGTATTTGGCACAAATGCGTTTTTTTGCACAGATTGTTGTTGTTGTTGCCTGAAAAAAATCTTCAAAGTCAGCAGTGAAAAGTAGTCAATGTGATTTTGGCAAATGGCAATGTAAAATCGAAGAAGAAAAAAAATCCCCAAAATCCATTATCTTTGCGAATAATAAATTTTCCGACTGCGGTGTTATGAAGCGTAACGAGTCGAAGAAAAACATTAGTGCGAGATGATGTTGAAACCACCATATATGCCTAACCATATTTTTCAGTTAGTGATTTTTTTAAACGTCGTCGTCACCGTTTGTCGCCTTTACACGTGCGAAATATGCACACGGCTTTTTTATGTGCTCTTTTTCTTTCTCAACTCGGTTCGAGAAATGGCTAATGGCAACAGTAACGGTATTATTCGAGTACACATCGAAAACTACATTAGTCTTGTAATTCTCGTAAGGATGAGAGCAGAGAATGAGAGAAATTGAAGCGGAAAAACATGAGTGTTTTGGTGTATTCGAATGAATTTTTATGTTGATATAGCCGTGTTGTTCGTGTGTTTGTTAACCACAACTTTTGGCAAAACGAGCACGGTGCCTGTATGTATTTTAAATTTGGTCGTGTTTAAAACCGTTCGATACTCAGCAAGTAAGTTTTCAAAAATGAAGAATGAGAAACGGGTTATTCAGTGGCACAGCGCATATGCTTACAAAGTGAATACACACATATATAAACACCTTACCTCACGGGATGTGTCGCAATAAGCATTGCATATATATTTTAGTCGCACGACCAAACTCGAACATATTTTACAAAGGCAGCAGACTAAAAACCATTACCGATATTCACCGCAACAAATTCGCTACAATTTTCATTTGGAAAATGTAAAAATGTTTTTCTCTCTTCGTGAACATCTCGAATTCCAAATGAACGGAACGATGTGAAGCTAATAGAAGAGCCTTGGAGCAAATTCGAATAAGAGAAAGAGAGAGTACGCAAGCAGTTTTCCGAATTCGCTTATCTTTTTGGCATGAAAGTATACGCGTATCTGTGTGTTTTGCGTATGCACAAAACACATCCCTTGGGCTTTACACTGATGGAGTGACTTTATTACGTGCACATAATGATATTAATAATATTTTCGCTTTTTCAGCATCATGAAACACAGTCGTATTAAAACACACGTTCAATTTGCATGCCCAAAAACAGTGTGAAACACATCATGCCGAACAAAACAATACAATACTAAATCGGCACACCACACATCTCTTGGTTCCGGTGTGCACCACCGTCAATGGAAAAAAGGAAATGAAATTACATTGTGTACTATTTCTCTCTACCCCGCGCCATAATCCCAAATTCAAAAGCCAAGGGAAAAAATGGATTCATTGGGATATTTTTAGCTAATATTCGCGATGCTCATCGTTGAAATTTCACGTTAGAATGGCGTTCTTTTGGGGGGACAGAAACGAAGGAAGTCGGAGTTTACACTGAGCGCCGCATACCTTTCGAGTATATTTTCACCAATCTTATTACTGCATTGCAAAACATTGAACGTTGAGGCCTTATCCCATTAATGCAAACAGCATCTAAGTGAATTTATGCGCTAGCCGAAATAAAATTACATAATAAATGTTTATTTTCTTTGTTCCTATCGCTGGATGTTGATGTCAATGTGCTGTTGTTACATTTCAAGCTACTAAATGTACGCCTTTGTCTGATGATGATGCGTATTTGGTTGTTTGTTTGTTTGGTGTCATTATAGTTGTTGGTGTTGTTGTTGCTGTTGCCGCTCTTTGAGTTCGAATGCATTTTGTGTGTTTCATTGTGGTTTATAGCTCATCGTGGCACGTCCACATTGTACTGTGGTTTTTGAAGTTTCACAGAAAATTCCACATTTTGCGGTTCAAGATGGGCTGTTGTTGTTATTTTACGAAAAAAGACAATTTAGTATGCATAAGTTAAAGAGACGCACAACAGAAACAAAACATTTGGATCATATAAACATATATTTAAGGCTTTATAGCAATTGCAACAGCGATTCACCTTCAGAGGGCCCTCTATAAAACTATAAAAACATAACGTTAACAAAACACATTTACGACGAGACAGTTGAATTTGTTAGACAAAACGAATATTTATAACGCAATTTATGCGGGCTCGCATTCGTTTTGGGCAGATGATATGACGAGTGACACCTTTGGTGGTATGAGAGTACAAATTATATTATTTGCACCATTTGGATTGAGAAAAAAAACACACACACACATACGCTAATAGCTAGGTTTCTCACGTTTTTTTATCATGTCTACGAAACAAAGTAAAATGTTCTTGATCCTAGAGATTTATAATTTCATTGTTATACCATCGTTGAGTGCTTGTTCGTGAAATCACCGTCGACAAAATATTATTCATCGTACAATACATAAAAGAAGTGCGTGAAGGTCTTCAACGATGAAATTGGCGACATGAATTATTTCTCTTGAGAAAATAAGAAAACGAACGATCCTTATCACATGCATAAAATACAAGACTCTCACAAAAAAAAACAACCATGATACCATTCATATTCGTCACCGAAATATTCGTGACATTGCCCATGCCCTGTGAATATGATTTGTTTTCTTTCACATTTGGATGCTAGCAAACAAGTAAAATTTGGAGAACAAAAAAAATGGTCTGAAGATTTTCTGGGTGAATGATGTTAAATTCGCCTTTGATGCATCCGTAATTCAGTCTATTAAACTAAGATTTATCATAAAAAGACAAGCAACAGACGAAAAAAACTTGTTTCTGATGGTTCTGATGGAAAAAAACTTGACCGAAAAAAAAGATGTGACAGTAAAAGAAACGAAGAAAAATGCTGTAACATGACAACAATGATAATTGGAATGTTGACGATGACGAGAACATTGTTACCGATTTTCACCTAACAACGCGCGTTCCTCCTCAGACTGGTTGCTCAGGTAGTCAATGCGATCTTTGTTTGTTGTGTATATGCGCGTGTGTGGGATGTGTACAACTCAATCAATTCTTATTATTTGGTGACCAGCATGCAAAGGTTCTATTGTCGCTGCAAATATTTATTCATCACACTTTTGTTCTGCAGTCGAAAGTAGCAATGAACTTTTTGTTCTCTTCAATTCTCGAGTTTATCGTGAATTCAGCTCATAAATCTTTTTAAAATGTCATCAGTGTGTCACTTTGCATGTTATTCTACATTTTGTTCGGTGAATTTGTAAATTCTAGAAAAAAAAATGTTTTTTTCATTTGAAAATAACAAACTGAGTTTTTAATGACAAAAAATCACGTTAGGTCTTGAAATGGTGCACACTTATCCAAACAAACACACTCACAAATGGCTAAATTTTTTTCCTCCAAATTGCACCGTTTGACATTTTAACTTAGACAAGTCACTAGAAGAAAAAAAACAAACATATATTAACGGTCTGTGTATTACGGTGGCAATGGGGCCGTAACTTGAAATAACCTACTTTACCCATCTAATTCACAATTCAACAAAACTATTTTCGTGCGCATCATCAATTTTTAGTTTGTTTTCCACTTCCTGTATGTCCGAGTTATTTGGAGCATTTTCTGCTGCCGTTGCCCTTCACTTCTACTATGGCTTTTTTTTTGCCATTTTCAAGCGAAGAAAAAACACAAAGTGCATTTACATTTCATGACTACACATTAAACCTTAAATTGCATGCATTTCGACTGGAATCATTTAATTTGATGCTAGAGAAATGCAAATTAAAAGAGAGAGAGAGAAACAGCTAGGGAGCAGCGAAAAACCGACGACGAAGAAAAACGAAACCTGGTCATTTTGACTTGGCGCTGCAATAAATGTTCTTGACAGCAAACACATTTCTGTTCAAATAAAATGGTAATTAGTTAAATTATCCACCATTGGATGGGCCAAACAACGTGAAATTCATGGCAAAGATAGTGAGTGCATGAATTATCACATCTTGTATGTGAGGACGTCTCTCTTTTGTCCTCGCCGTAATTTTGATTGTTGTTGTAATGCTGAAGTGCACCATTGCGCTTACAAATGTATGCAAACTATTTTGCAATGCAATTCGTCTGGGACAGTTTGCAAAGTGCATTTGCCCAAATGTTTTCGGCGAATTCGTTTAATATTTTGAGTATGTCCTTTGGCCCTGCCAAGCCAATTACGGAACATATTCGGAATAAGGACGCATTTCAGTCACATTGTAATTTAGCATTGTGTGTCTTCGAAATGAAAGGAATTTATTTGGTTTTTTTTTTATTTGATTCGGAACCGAATTCCGTTTTCCGATTTATATGGTCGTATATATGTGGTAGTCATGCTTTCGTGAGTTAATGTTCCAATCACATAACATGTTGGCCAAACCGAAAAACTAATACAAATGTTCTATAGTCGAATGTAAATTCGTATTTGGTTAATGCATATAGTTGGCAATTTGGTCGCGTTGCAGTTGCACCTTTCAATTCAACATTGTCTCACGAAATTTGCAATCAAGCGTATGCCACAATACAATGTACTCAGTAATGTTCATGGGTGCGAAACCAAGTAAATTGTGTTTTATTACCATTTTATCATTCAAATCACAATTTCTTGTTTTGCGGCTGGCTCTCTTGATTCAGCTCTGACCGATTTGATGATAGCACGATTAGAATGCATTGCAACGCTTCGGTCATTCTGTCAGGTTAAAGATTTATTGCACATTATACCGATGGCTGAACACATACATAAACTGTGGAAAGGTGTGTGAGTGCATATGCATTTTGTTATTAGAGCATGCTCTACATGAGCATGACCGATGCTTTTATATCGACAACATCTATCGCATACAGTAACGGAACCAAAAATCTATGCCAAATGTAATTCATACAAATCATTCGGGAAAATATGCATACTAATTCAGGCAACAACAAAAAAAGATGAACGAACGAAGCGATTCTCCTTCAAAACTTAAATGAATCTCTCTAGAATCTATAATTTAAAAACAAATGCGTAGCTGATGGCCATCTACTTTGTCGAATTACTTTCATACCATCTATCGAACATTGATTACCAATTGCCATTAATGATAGAGTGTCAAGTGCGCACGTTCGCATCACAGGTAATTTGGTTTATACATTTTTTCCGGTTGTTTTATACTTGTCTTGTCTTCCGTCGAACATAAACTCGATGTTGGCCATTGAAATTTATACATCGTCAATTTGAATTGTGATATAGTGATTTATAGTGTTTGAATGCACTTTTTATGATATGTACACATTGTAATGATTGTTTTGTGGCCAGGAATGCCGATCGAAAATTGTATCAAACATTATTGTGAAGTGTATCGGTGAAGACATTATATTATCGATGTGGGCATGTACATTACATTATAATAGCAAAATGTTCAATACATGTAATTACCAACGTGTGTATCGTATGGATGTGCCTGCGAATCGCCGATAACAAATTAACAATTGTTTTATGTGTCCCTTACGGCTATTCACCATAACGTATGATTCATTTTGTGTTTATTCGACCAAATCTATTATTGCTGTTCAGTTTTTCTTTATATTATCGGTGCGATGCCATCGACAATATCACATTAACCATTCGAACCAATCGAAAATACAACATTGTCGCGTATTATTACTATTAATAATTCAAAAGTTTCATTCAATATGCATAGCGTATATTAAATGGTGGCTCCAATTCATGATAACAAGGTGATTTTGTCATTTTGGATTCGATCGTTATGGTTGCAAGGCATCGAAAAACAAGTTGACGAGAATTTGATTATGTTCGAACAAATTTTAGGGGAAATTTCAAATTAATTTTGAAAGCTGACGCGACAAATTCAAATCTACAACCTTGACTGTCGGGACTCGGGACTTTGTCGTAGCGATCGTGAATACAAATATATTTTAAGATTCTTGTTATGAAACCGGTAATATTACCATTTTGATAAAGTTTCCAAGAATTACAAAACAACTTCGCAACAACTAAATCACATCACCTTATAACAATAATTGGATTGACACGCGCAAATGTTCTACGATTCAAATGCATCCGTCATACTCTAGAAATGTAATCAATAAATCATGGAAATTTACTGCGCCGTCAAACCAAATGAAGAATGAACAAAAATCGCACGAAAACTTTTTTTTTTTTCATATTGTCATTGCATAATGAATGAATTTGTTGAGCAACGACGATATACCGTAAAATGGATAAATAATAAATGGGATTTGTTGCAGTTACTCATGGAAATATGATTGAATTTACTCGAAAACTTTATGAACACATTTTACCGGTTTCATTCGACACTCAGGCCCTCAATCAGTTTCCAGGCCCAGCAGAAAATTATATTGTCTACAAAAAAAATATCATACGACACACACACCGCAGTAAATATAATGTCGTTTGTGTGGGCATACACACGGAAAATTCTATTTATGGTTTATAATAAGCAAAGTTTACATTGGCAAATGTTGTTCATACTTTCTTTTTTGGATGGGGAAGTTTGGTTGGCACATTTTCTCGTCATCTTTACAATATCATTGCATGTCGATTTACGTCTTAGGAAGCCATCCAAAAGATTAACGCTACATCTTTTCTGGCCTGAAAAAGATGCGACCATTACAATTTCTACCACATACAGACATCGACTGTATATTTCAGTAAATAAATTGGCAAGTTTGCGTTAAAGCAAAAACCTAATTAAAGTCTACTTCAACCGAAAGTAATAAAGTAAATAAATCTTCTAATCGGCTAAAAATGCTATCATATCCACCCTTCGATTTTGGTTCGATGCGACTAATTTAGTTGAGTCTTTGGAAGGCAGACAAGCAACGCTAAAGAGACATATGGGGGCATTCATCTTCTTTTTTTTTTTGATTATATGGTTTGAAATGAGGTGTCACACTGTGATAATTCCAGCCTTCTTTCCATAGCAATTCTGCTGAGCCGTCTTTTGTGAGCAATGTCACTGTATGAAGCTGCTATACTTACATCGTAATCAACAAATTTCCAATATTTTTTTTATTATATTTTTTCCACCCTGCACTCGACAACTTTTAATGTTGGACGTGTGTTTATGTCAATGTAACATAATTTTTTTTCTGTTTGAAATCGAAAAATGTGGTATGGCTTCCAATGTCAATAGCCTGTGTCAATCGAGCTAATCTGACTTCTAGTCGCCGTGAAAAGGTTTCCTGTCGATATGAAGAATGAATCGAATCAACCGACAATTTTCTATGCTCTCTGGTTATATCCTATTCGAAAGTATAATGCACACCGTGTCGCTATGATAATCGACCGGCATGAAAAAAAAGAAGAATTTCAATAGCAGACGAACTACCTTTCTTCTTTTTTTCCTATTCAACCACCACATGCATCCCGCCACAATCGACAGTAGCCAATAATACTATTATTGTTGTCGATTTTCAATTTTCTGCTCTTTCATTCCGTCGTGTGTTTTATGCTTTTCGTTCGCGGTCATATCGCCTTTGACTTCTTTTTCCCCTGACATTTCAATAGAACTCGGTGCACATTTCTATAGGACAATAATTATTATGATTGAAAAGTTCGTGTGTCACATAGTCTTTTGTGTAGATTTGCTTATACGACACCGTTTGTGTGTGTGTGTCATGTCATACATCATATTCGAGTCTCTTTTGTACTTCAATGTAATTTCTTTCATTTTGCATGCATTCAATTATTTCTTATGCATTCGCTTCGATTCTGCACGCTGGCAAACATGTTGGATTTACATTATTAAAGAGGTTTTTCATCAATGCTTGTGTTCGCATTCACTTTGCACAGTTTATCCTATCGGTCGTTTTGTATGCGTACCATATATGTTTCATTTAATTTCAATACAATGCAATGATTTCCCGAATGGCATACGCACACAGACACACACGCCAGCAGAATGACTGGGCGGGGTCGAACAAATGAATATACTAATACGATATAAATTTTGGAAATAATGTTAAGTTGGAAAACACCAGAATTACACCGATAAAATACATTTAAACCAAAAATACGTATTCAGAATTGAAATCCAAAACACTTGCTCATTTCATTCATACAGTGAATTGAATTTATAAAAGCATGTTCACAAATTTTCTTTTGCCATCATCAAAAACACAAAGTGATTTAAGCTCCTTTTATCGTCTTACAATGTGCAAAATATTGTAATAAATATAGGTTTTAATACAATAATTTCCACAGGCCAATAATAATTTAATATTCTCCTTACGATGTCGTGTGCGCCGCAAGAGAGACAGAGAGCCAAAAGGAATCAAGAACACAGAGAGTAGATAAATGTTTGAATTGCAATGCTTACGTAACAACATATGTTCCGTCGTATATGCTCATACAAAAGTTATTTTGAAAATTGGAACATGAGCATCAAGTCGACGGAATGCACACGCAAACACGAAACAGCTTACAAAGTTAAAACCACAATAATTTCAAACCATTTCTAACTCGTTCAATAAATTGTTCCATCTTATATCTTGAATATATATATATATGTACTGTGTTCACGGATGATGGTACGAACAAAGAAACAAACCCAGCCGACAACACACAATAATAAAACGAAAAAGTTTTTGAGTAAGAGAAATTGAGAGGGAGAGAAAACAGCCGAGCAATAGATTTTAATAAATATTTGAATGGAATTCGTCTTCAAGGCACAATCATTTTTCATAGCACTTCTGGCACGTTCTACAATATATTGCTCGTCATTTGGATGACTCAAGTAAAATGGAATATTTCAATGCAGCGGATAATAGCTGATATTGAGTGTGAGCCAAAAACGCAAGTTTATGCGAAGTATTACTCAAATCAAAATTGAAGATGTACCGAGCGAAAAAAACGGCACGAACCATTCCATAAAGAACAATGGTAGTTTTAATGTGAATTGTGCCAAAGTATCGGAATGTGAACATTTGCTGCTGTTGCTGTTAACTTAGTGAGAAATTGATATGTTCGTAATACTTCCGATTCACTTTAAATTGTCTTCTTTCATGCCATACTAATTCGTGTTAAATTGCTTAAATTACAACACATTGATGCGAACGGGATCCTTTTAAACCATTGAATATGGTATCACAAATTTTCGAGCGCAAGTGATGTCACAAATATTGCCAACTGTAGCAAATTGGCACATTTGTTCCTTTCGATTCGCGCTGACTTTTGCATTATTATACTTTTTTGACGAGAATTGAATCTTCTCTCACCGAATAATATCAATTTCGTAAACAATCAACGGTTTTTGTGAAACAGCGCTCGTGCTGAAAAAAGTCACATTGAATAATCATACACCACCACACCATACTGATAAGCGAGCGCAATCAACAGCGAGGACAAAACAGAATTGACAATTGTTGGTACTATAGTAGAAAAAAGACAACGGCGAAACAAAAGGAAAACATTCGAAGTTTTTGCCACTCTGAATATTACGGAAAAACTTTACATTGCTATGCAAAATGCCATCTGTGTATAGAACCAATGTCAATACGTTCTCATGGTGTCGGTGGGTTTTTTTTCTTAGAATGAAACAATTGCGCCAAAATATGTCATGCAAAAATTACAGAGCACACAATTTACGGACGTAAGCTATTTTTGTCGGGCTCACAAACGAATTTGGCCTTACCATTCATCCTATCTTTGTGCACACCATATTTTCATGGCAAGGCATAAACAGAGCGAAACAAATTTTAAAATAACATTTCACTTAAAATGGAATGCCTGATGCTATTTTCCAAAACAAATGTGCGAGAAAAAAAACATGGACTATTTTTCGTGACTGAAATCGCGCAATTCCACATTCTATGTACACATAAAATGCGATGTCGTTCATATTATTTCGGTGAAATGTGCTAATTTTTCAATTTCCAGTCACCAGATTTTCAGTTGACATATTTGTAATAAAAATAATTTAACTTGCGTGCGAATGTGGGTGCATGATTTTTTTTCTGGTCGTCGCACTCAACTTTCTCGTACTATTACACTTCAAGAAAATAAATAAACACCGTTTCTTTTTGCTTCTCGTGTGCTGTTCACTCTGAAAGTTGAAACTTTGGCACACAGTGCAAATGCTGTTAATCCAAATGACAATGGGCTTCCGAAATGGATTTCATTCTCGGCTTTTTCACACATTTAAATCCACATCCAGAATGAGAAAATAGTTCACATTTACCGAGACATGTAGAAAACCATTCCTCATTGTCGCACGGATTAAAATAAGTTCTTTTAAGAGGATTTCATTGCAGGTTGTCGTCGTTGTCAGCATGACAAAACTTGATAATAAAAATTCACCACTATATGATGAATTGGGACGCTGGCTTTCTTAAGCCGGATCTCATCATCAAAGTGCTTGCAAAGAGCGTGGTTATTCATATAAATTAATTGGTTTCAGTTTGGCTTGCATTTTTCTCGAAAATAATAATTTAATGAGTCATTAAACAAACAAATCTTCCCCCAATGAAAAAATAAATATAACTTAATCAATGTCACATGAAAATTGTTTCATCTTGATGTTCAAGACCGTTTGGGTTAATGAATTCTACGTGTTTTTTTTATTTCAATTATCCCATGGTTGAATGAATTAATGAAGCGGAAAATTTCATATTCAAAATGATGGAAAAATCAAATACGAAATAAATGTCAAATTAGAGAGTCATAAAATAGTTTCGGATAAATTAGGGGGAAATGAAGAAAAAAAAATGCGGCCAACATCATTAGCTAAATTCATCGCATGAACAACAGAAAACTATTTGAAAATTATGCATTCACAAAAATATTTGCTTTCTTTTTATCGAAATTTCCAATTACCATAGAAATTCATTCATCGCATTTTTTTTTCATCTTTATCTTTTCTATTTCCGATCTTTGCCATGTTTTATGTATTTCGTTTCCACTCTATCTCTGCATGACAATTGTGCAATTACAAAAACGCAATCGAAAAAAGAAAGAAAACTTCCTCATGAGTACATATTCGAAAATTGCGTACGTTTGTCGTTCACAAATTGTAAACAGATGTGGGTTTTTATGTGTGAGAGAAAAAAAAATTATCTCAGTCGTTTTCTCAATAATTTGGCTTATTTAGCTACATGCTGTTCATTGTTATCTATTTTAAGTATCCTCTCACTTCTCTGCGCCAATGTTTTGAATAGTGTGCGCACATGCAAAGAGTGACATACTTGAAAAAACGACACATTTCATACACACTTGAAACGAGAATAAAATTCAACTATAATAGAAATGCTTAAAAATAGAATCGCCGATATACATGCACATCTGGAACTGTTATGGCTGGGCAAAAAAAGAATTGCCCAAGAACTCGACTGGGATTTTTGGTTGATGTGACTGCCATTGTTGTCATTTAGTGTTTAATGAGGATCACATTTTACTATCGTTCACTTTCACTCGAAGAATCATGCAGAAAAGAAAGACAAAAATGTTTACAACCGTTGAAGAGGCAAGGGACCGTTCTTCAGTGGTCCGTTTTTCACTCTCTCTTTCTTTTGTGTCCCACTCTCAGTATGTGTTTGTCGAAAAAAAAAATCGATAGTATTGCATGCGTCGGGCGCCAAGAATGATAAAATGCTTCACAAATGAGATCATTTGTAATACACATGGAGTCGAATTTCTTTGATGCAAACTAAGACGAATTAATGGCCATTTCAATTGAGAAATGTGCTCAAATCTACATGTCACAAAGTTTGAACACGGTGAAAAAGTAAATTATCCATTATCTCAAATTAAACTTGAATTCAGTTCCTGTTTCCGATAGCTTACACGTTGCAAAATGCACCGTGTAAAAACACACGAAGAGACTGGATGAAGTCAACATTCGGTCCATTTGTTTGCGCGACAAGGGGCGAAACTATCGTTTAGTAAAAATGACTTTGCCCGGGATTTATGACTCTAAAGTGCTATGGCTGGAAAAGCATCGAAATCGACTATATCATTCACGACGGTTTTTTCCTTCTCTCTCCCTCTCTGGATCTCACTCTCCGCTCCATTTCCAAATACAAAAATTTACTTAAGGTAACAGAAGTTTGTTGGTGATAAAAACGGGCAAATGAAAATGCAAATTGCAGTTGTAGCTCGTTGGCGTGATGTGATTTTCGACATGCTATACATACACAATACACGGTTACTGTCCCGTGAAATGTACAACTGCCAACATGCTGTTGCCATGTCATTTCATCAGATAAGAAAACCGTTTAATTTGTTTCGCTTAGAAAACGACCAAAAAAAACGTCGCGCACTCACTTGCCTCACGACCGATGTAAATTGCAGCTGAGTTGCGTACAGTACGCGACTTTGCACCTCCACTGTAAGTCAGCTTATACATATTCAGAGATAATCGCGTAGAACTGTTTTCAACTAACTTGGTCTTCATCGAATTAAAGATGTCACAAGCATCTGAAAGCGTTGTGCCAAAACACTTGATTTGCTTAATGTATTGGAAGTTTTAAAAATGATATTTTGCCTCGTGACATCGTCGTCGACCAACTCATGTGGAAATGATAAATTGCATCCCCATAAATGTAGGGAGCACAAGCACGAAAATTGTTTCATGGCTGAGATTTTTTTTTCTAATTTGCAAATTTTCATTCTAGTTTTGTCGATAAATTGCTGGTTGTTACTATTGCAGCCACTGTTGTGCTTCATCAAAGAGATAAATTGAAAGAGAGTTTTTCGCTTGCATCGGTCGTAATTGCCAGAGTTGGTAATGGAATCCATCCAGTGTATTTTTCTTCTTTGAGCTCAATTCCCATTTTAATTTTATGCAGCACCCGAACGCATTCAAGCAAACTCGTTATTTTCAAACCAATCGGGAATTTGATATTCAGCTACGTTCTATGGTGTGTTTTTTTTTCTCGTAGCCATCCTTAAACAAACGCGATGAACAAATTAAACAAATTGCAATGTATAAAAGAGAAAAATATTATTTTGTGTGTGTGGCTGTGCATCGCTTCACTTTAACTTTTTGAAATAGTGTTTTTGTGCATACATTTACTTTGCGCATCACATCATTTTATAATGATCATCATCGGTGTTGTCGTTGCTGTTGTCGTCGACAACTTTGTCAGTGGAAATTATAATTCGCTTCTCTGGGTGTTTTTTTTTTCAATATGTATTGCAAAAATGTCTCTTTTTCTCTCAAGTATATTTCGCTGTTTATTTGCTCGCACCACACACATCACTTGCTCTGTGCATTACCATACATAAATAGTCTTTTTTCAGCATTCATACAGTGTCGACTTTATATTCTCGGTAAATTCGATTAGATCTTGCATGCTCACAGTTGTTGCGGTTTGTCCTCTTTCGTGTGCATATTTTTTTTTCTCTTCAATTTTAGTTTGCCAACGTGATAGAATCAAGAAAAAAAAACTATATGAAAGGAACAAACAACATAAAATATGAGCAATGAAATAACAACAAAACTCATGCTCATCTCAACGGTCGGCAAAATATGGAAAATCCAGCGCGAATCAGACAAGAGAAGTTTTCTTCTATTTTAATGGGTAGCAAATGAAGTGCGCCACAAAAAAGGCTGATTCTTTGGTTCACTTGAACCGTGCACAGAACTATATGAACGATGATGACGCAAGAAGAAATAAATATATGGAATGCGAAAAAAGGGGAATAGTTTGATAATCAAATAAAATTTGAACTTGAGCTCTGCAACAAGATGTGATGCGATGTAATCCATCGAAGCAGTAAATGTCAGTGACAGCACTAACACCATTTCTTTGAGCGCTTAAATTGCTTGTGCACAGGTACACATAATTTTTTACACTGATGCGCATTTCAAACACACAAAAACACACAGAGAAAGAGAGAGAAAAATAGCGACAAAAAAGTGATGAATGTAATTTTTGATCTCTCAGGCGTTGCGGTTCTACAGCAATGCTGTGGTTATTTCAACATTTTACTGGATCATGACAAGCATTCACCGTGTGATACTCGCGGATTTTGCATTTACATGGAATTTATGTTGTCATCCGAAAAAGAACATTTTCCTATTCGTTCCAAAGCATTTTATTCAAAATAAGTCGATTTCCTGCATTATACAAACATCAAGCAGGCATTCTAATCTCCATCACAGGAGATGCGATGCAAAAACACAGTCTTCGAACATACATCTCAAGCATCCCACCGAATCACTTCATGGTTGCTTCATGGTTTTATTATGGTATTTGTAAACGATTTCACATCCTTGTACATGTACTTACACAAACACATACTTACATCATCAATATGTCGATTGCTCAATCTGCGGAATATCTTTGCATTTTGTCAATGTCACTCACTCCGTCACTTGCTCCGTCATTTCGTCTTGTCGGCAAACCATTTTTTTTCATTTCAAAGTAACACCGGCTGTACACTCCGCCAGATCGATTCAAACGATTTTGTGAGCATCACAGTACACTTTATAACAACGATTAAGTTTTAATTAATTTCCGTTTTTCCACTGTTTCAACTTGAGTTGAGTGGCAAGTGCGAATCTGTAGGGGAAATTGTCTCGCTCAAAACTATGCCCAAGTCTCTTTTCTCCCTAGTGAAACGCACAACAAAAAGCATTCATAAGGGCTTAATCTGCTCTAATGCAACAATTAAGTGTTTTTATTCATAGTTTTTTACTTTGATGCGAAAAACTTTTGAACGCATAATTCGGTTAGGTAGATTTTAATTAAATCGTTTGAGAAACCGTTCTTAGTGCTTCTACCGAAGAGACGAAGAACAAAATGAAGTGAGTCAAAAGTATGCGAACAACTTATAACTAATGGAAGAAAAAGTCCAATGTTATTTTGACTCGCCGACATGTCGTTGTTCATTTATCAAAGTTTGACAAAAAAAAAATTCGATGAAGAAAAAACACGAGGGAAATATGTTTGCGGAAAAACAGAATTGGATAATTTGCGGGTAAATTAGTTGATTTAATTTATTGTTAATACGATTTAAAAGAGAAAAGTCACTAATAGTTCTTCGAATAGAATTTGCAATTCACAAAAAACTCTATGCTCAAACTTTTAAGCGCCTTTTTCATTCCGTATTCGAAAATCTTTTTACGCAATTCATTACGTTTGGCATGCGATTCTGATCGCTGACGATGCCGTGCAAACGACAAATGAAATCGAATCGAATCGAACCAAACGCAAAAACAATTGCGAGAACGCTTTCGATCGACCGAAACAAGCAATGTGGCCAATGAACCAGTTTCGATTTGAAAACGATTACATTTTAATTTCATTACGTGAGATTCCAATTTCACAATCGGTCACTTCACACTCATCATCCAAAGTCAAATAGCAATGTAATACTCACTCTTCTTCCCCTTCCTCGCTCTTCCTCTTCTTCGTCTCATCTCTTCCTCTGCGTATGTAACATTCAATGAAATTGAAACAATCGCCAAACATAATCACACAATGAAATCGAATTTCTCGAAATACAAATTCCGTAAATATAAAGACAAATAGAAAATCATATTGCAAATCAGTGTGACAGCGGAATGGAGAGAGAGAGAATTGCGTAAATGAAACAATGTACATTTACCATGATGAGCAATACATCAATCACCCAAATTCAGTTTGGATGTGCAATTTTTATTATCGAATTATCTTTGCCGTGATGATGCGATGCCATTTTGTCCGCATTGTATGCGGTTAGCTATTTTGTTTGTACAAATTCAACGAATTGGACTAAGTGCATTTTCGAGTGTTCATAAATACAGATAACTTAATTATTTATTCATGATGTTTTCGTTTATTACCATTGAAGTTGGTGCCAAATATCCAGTTAAGAGAGACGGTTGACTGAGTATTGCGAAAAATGTATCACATCAGAATGGCACCAAAATGGGTCGGCAATAGATATGCGACGCGCATATGAATACAATTGTGTAATCAAACGCGAGCTAATTTGACAAGACACCAATGACCACAGCTACACAGCAATGTGGATGCAGAATTCCATATGCACACATTGTTCGAATTGGAATTTTCACACTTTGCACCGACAACATCATGTCCACAATTTTAATTAATACAATTATTTACCAACCGAATCGCTGTCATATCTTTCTCACTTACGGTGTTCTACGTTTGTCTCTGAATCGATCAGTCGCTCTCGAAATATGCACATACGCACGCATTTTCCAACCCATTCACACAATGAACGATGACAAACTCAAACGACATCGGAAGTAATTCAGAATGAATAGCGAAATATTCAAAGCACTTCCAAATTCAATGCACACATCCATGCAGGCACGTTCATTCAGTCAATATGGCATAACAGTTGCCATTAGAATTGAGTACACTTGAACTCGTCAATGCGCCAAACCGATCGAACAGCTAACTGAAATATATCTCTGTAGTTGTTCGGTCGGTGCCTGTGCAAGTGTTTGGTTGACGATTACAATTATGCATTGGCTGCCATCTGGAAAATTGCAATTCAAGTGCTTGCTTCACTGAATCTAATTTGCGAATGCAGTTGCCACATATCATCAATTGCAGATACAATTCTCAAAATGATGAGACTCTTCGGTAAATGACGCACATAAACCAAGGCCAATCCTTTTGAGTTGTGATGCACACACATAGAGAGAGAGAGAGAGAGAGAGAGAGTTTCATTTAAATCGAATTCAATGGATGCAGGTGAAAAGCATAATTTTAATAATTCATCTAGAATGACTGTCTGTTCTTCATACATTTTTCCATCATATTTTTCTCTCTTGAAATGTAAAAAATAAATGTTTAACTCATTTTTGTGTGTGTGTGTGTTTCAAGTTTCTGTTGTCTGAATAAATATGTATTATATTCTTGTAAATGCCAAATGTTTAATGTATTAATATTTGCTGTTCACCAAGCATTCGTAGTAAATCGCTTTTGAATACCAAATGATCATCACATCATAAAAATGCGCGTGTTTTACTGCAAATTATGCGATGGAGCCAATGTTTTCATTGTGTTCATTCAATTTGTGTTCAACTCTCTCTCTCTCTCTCTCTCTCTCTCTCTCTCACTCTCTCTCTCTCTCTCTCTCTCTCTCTCAATTGGTACAATAATAAAATGCAAATGGCGAAATGAGAAGAGAAAAAAAGGCAACGAATGTTATGGTAATAAATATTTACTGTTATTACAATTTTAACGCCATACCGACAACCAGTTGACCAGGGTTCGACTGTTTTTTGGTTGTCTGTCTCTCGAACACAATGCATCGTTAATATGTGCATGCACGAACTGAATGAAAGCAACATCAATTCGGAATGGAATAAAAATTAAAAGGCTTTCATAAATGATGCAATTGATGAAAAAGAAAAAAACATCAGAAACAAAAACAACGTAGTGAATATAATAACATCACCAATCGAATCGACCGGACGTATCATTTAAAAGCCATTTAAAATTGCTGGTCGTTGGTTATTTGATGATGTTGTTTTTCGCCCATTTTCATGCAAAAACATCGAATTATCGCGCTTAATGTGCCAAATGAGTGCGAAAATAAATGCACAAAGTGCTATCCTATTCAAATGAAATTTTAATAGTTTTCAATAGTCATTGCAATTTTTGTTTCTTCTTTATATTATGATGCTGTTAAACATCAACGGAAATTCAACGCTTTAAGGGTCATATTAAAGTGAGCTGCAATTTCAGTTTATTTATTTTTACAATCGTACAAATTGCGCGGGTGTTTTTTTTTTAAAACAAAAATCTTTTACGATATTATGCAAACAAGCTGATTGGTTTGTTTCAGTGGAACTCGGTTGATTCTCTGGTTGCTCAGACAACCAAAGTGAAATGTATATTCAGGCAAAAAGAATGGTGTCATCATAAATGCATGAATATATATATTCAGTTTATAAATAGCACATCACCCAAATATATATACGCAACGCTTTTTTGGATGCTATATGTCAGTCCCATTTTCAGTTTTTGACTGATGTAGCTCATTTCTTCCGAAATATATAAATACATATATCATATATAAATACATACGAATCACCAAAGACCTATGTTCGAAACCACTTTTTGAAGTCGAAACCTGCGTTAACGCGTCCACAAAATAAACCTAATTTAATTATACTATGAAAAAAAAAAAACAACAAAGTAAGAACAGGCTACCGAACTAGTTCGCGTTAGCTAACTGTATGGAGATGAAAGGTTGGAAACGCGAACACAAACACTGGCACGGATCGAATTGTGAATGGAAGCGAAGAAATTTTTATGACCTCTTTTAACAAAGTGTAATTTGTGCGTTGGGCGCAACACCTCTGACACTATGCATGCCCAGAAAATTGGTTAGCTTGCTTTATGATGACGGAGAATTCTCTATTTGCATGACTGAGAGTCATAGACGACATTGCTCAACATGTGGTTTTTCGTTTGAACTAAAGCGCCACACTCTCAAATTAAGTCAACAATCATTCAATGGTTTTAAATTGCGAAAATCAAGAATCAAATTATTCTGAGAGAGAGAGAGGGAGAGAAAGAATTAAAAAAAGCAGTTCAACCGAATATTTGTTTTTAAAACGGGCACATTTTTTGTATGCGGTTGGAATGCCATGATGATTCGAGTGCAAGCCCATGTATAAATCCGATTATGATATAACAATTTATTATTATTAATGCATATAATACTCTTTGGCTATAGCCATAAAATGGAAAAAGGAAAAAAAGCGTAATATTTATTTTTCTCATAATTAATTCAGTTGGACAATGGCCAATTTTGCGTTTCCTTTGCACATTTGTGGGCTATCGACCCAGGCATTTAGTAAATTCGTTCTCTTCCGTAATTTTGGTTCACATAGACAAAATCATTGCTAAAAATAGTAGGCATTTCTCATTTGGGCGTGTGTGTGTTGGTTTTACGCAATCGACCAAATACATTTACTACTAAATACATGTGGTGTGGCTGTGACTATTCAGCATCCGATGAACGAGAATAAAAAAAAATAGTCGCATCAAGTCAACCAAACCATAAATTATATTGAACCAAACAAAAGTGGCATCGCTTTTGGCCATTTTATCCCATGTACTTTGTTTAAAATCACTTGATGCAACCACAAAAGAGAGAGATTCGACATTTTTTTGGTGAATACAGCGACACAGTATGCAGTTCTATGGCATGCTCTATATCTTTATTATAAATTCTGCAATGTGCATCATTCAGAATTCGCCATAAAGTCTTATTACAATATGGGTAACGAGAAAACGAAAAAAAGCAACAACTTTTTGGCTGATCTGCAGCTGGGCTTCAGTCTATAAATTTTGAGGCATGCCTTTCGTCCCTGTGCTCTTCTCTTTCTCTCTCTTTCGCGTGCATTGCATGTGTACTTGTTAACCCAGCTGAACACATGCATTGCGACGTCGATTTTTTACCGCTCTACGGCATCCATAAAAACAAACAGAAGCTTGAGTGGATAAATTATGTGCAAAGTTTCATGTGACTGTTTTTTCGGTAATATTTTTCTTTTTCTTCAGAATGTATTCAGATCGCTTCCGTTTCATTTGTTTGCGCTTGTCACACAAACAACTTTTTTTTACTCTTTGACAATAAAAAGATATTGCCGATTAATGGCGACACGAAAACGTTCATTTGTTTATTTTGTTGTTTTACACAAAATAAAATAAAAATGAAAAACAAACAACGACTTTAATCAGCTTCGTTGCGATGGGAAAGCAAGTGAGATCAAGCGATTAATAAAACAATGACATAATTTTACTGTTTTTTTCTTTTAGAAAATAAAGAAGTTTTTCGGTTATATTTCACAATTTTTGGAACGTTTTCTTCTCAATTAATCAATAAAAAGTAGCGGAGAAAACCCATTTTTTTTTAAAAAGTTGAACATTTGGTGGAGAATGTAACGATAAATATCGCACCAAATAGCGCCAAGCACCACAGAATATATGAGAAAAATTCACACCTAAAAAAAACATCGTTATTTTCTCTATGTCTCTTTCACTCGTTTGGACTTCTGTTGTTGCCACCAATCTGTTTCGTTCGTTTTGGTATTTTTATTTGGTCGACAACAAACAGCAAAACGTTTCACCGTAGCAATTAAAAGGTCATTTATGTTTTTCAACAAGAATGAATTATAGCCAAAAACATGAAATGCTTTTGTCGTTTATTCTCTTTGTTGGCATGTTGGTGCTACAGTGTTATTAACATTGTTTGCCACAATGAACAGCATAAAGTGCTCTAATTTTGCTGGAATTTCTTAATTTTCAGTTGGTTCACATGTAAATTGCAGAAAATACAAAAAAAAAATAATTCTGTGGCAATGTAATTTGCGATGATAAAACACGAATAAATGTCCGTAATTTAGTTTGAATTGAGTGCGATTTTCCGCTAAATAAGACTAGAAAGAATATTATCGAACACCATCTAAGCATTGAACGTTCAATCAAAGCCACAACGAAAAACATTTCACTCAACCATCATCGTTCGCATTCATTTTTCACTTTTGTACAATTTTATCGATCGAAATACACAAAAGACACTTGAACAAACTCTGATGAACGTAAATGTGTGCATTGCACGCGATTTCCATCAATTATATGTAGTACTATATAGTGCGAAGAAATTGAAAGAAATGGGCCAAAAATTGAGCGTAACATTGACCTTTTGTTTGGCGAAAGCATTGCTTGTATGGGCGTATATTGTGTACTTTAATGTCAGGTGGAAGCACTAAAAGAGTGATTAAATCGCTGCCGATTTACACATACACACAGGTGGAATAAAGGGCTATTTTCACGATGCGATCTAAAATGAGTAAAATAGATTTTCATTGCCGTTGTTTCGTGCCATATTCATTAGTGTTCAGGGTCATATCACGCACTTGAAAAATGCCCATGCAAACCATTTCATATGGTCATTGTGATTATGTAAAACGGCAAAAACGTGCTTAGGTCATGCACTATATTTAGCACAGGCAAACCTGAAGACTACTTTATCCACACCGAATTCATCAAATCATGTCTTTTGTGCCAAATTTACAGTTTTCAATTCAACGATTAAATCAGTCACCACAATATTTAATGTCACAACTTTTAATAGTTGGCCAGATCCATTTTCTTGGATATGAAAATTAGCGTTGAACTCATTCATATCGTATTCAGTTTGTTCGAAAATTCATATTAACATTGTATTTTTATTTATCGTTAAATTAGTTGCACAACTTTAGTGTAAAAAAAAATTTGATAGAGAAGGGGCAAAAAAGTTGAATGGACGAACTTTTGTCATATAAATCGAAGTTGCATTTATCTCTTCTATCGTTCTCTTAGCGTTTTTGTTGCACAATTTTCCTCCTGGGTTGCCATCATCATACATTTTTATTAATAGAGAAATAGAGAGCTGCTACCAGAATGAAGACAAAAACGAACTGGGCTGACAAACTAAAAATTTATTTGCTTTAATATCCGGCCAATCTGCCCTCAATTGCCGTCTCACTCTTTCACTATATCTCTCTCTCTGTGTGTTATGCACTCATAACGGTTGCTTCGGAACTCTAACAGATCAAAGTTTCATTTAATGTTCTTTGTAAAGTTGTTTGCTTCTATAAAATGAAAACCCGGACAACAGCCGATAAAAACTTGTGACGCACTAAGTAGAAAACATACTTTATAGATTCTTTTCGAACCATTGGCAAAAATGGTGGAAAAGCAACAGTGAATTGATTGGAACGACTGTTATTTGGCTTCCGCTTATATCAACCGAAAAATAAACATGTTGTTGGTGTGTTGGCAGACTACGATGAATGAAGAAAAAAGAGCAGAACTTTTATTTATTGAACTCTTTTCGATAGTTGCTTCAGGACCAGTGTGCTTTTGACAAACAAATAGTTTGTGTGCTTCGTTCATTTGTGACACATTTTGAATCCTTTAACTTTTCGGGATGCAGCATTTCCGTGTGTTATATTTGAAAATATCTTTGTGCGCACCATAATTCGTTCTTTTCGGGCACAGTTTAGTTCAATAAACTTATTGCCAGTGTCTGGTACTTCCGTTGCAATATGGTCGTATCGATGATTAGTATCGTCCAATCTATATGCAGTTCACAATATGTCGCCCAGAAACCTGTTTCATCGAAATAGTCAGCGTCAGGGAATATATGATTCCAAAACTAAATACCAAACTAAAGTAATGTAGAGAAAAGTCTTTGTGTGTGTGTATTTTGGCAAAGTTCTGGCATTAATACATCTTTGCTCCAGGAAAGAGATGAAAATCGACTAATATTCAAGATAAACTTTGAACTGTCAATTCGACGGCACAAACAATTCGGATCATACAAGTTTTTTTGTATTCGGGTGCAAGATGTATGTGGGTGAGAGAGAGAGAGAGGGGCGCTCATTCAACGGTTTGAGGCAGCAAAAAAAGTTTCGAATGTTTCTTATGGCCAAAGTTTTGCATTTCGTACAAACTTTGTTGTTCATTCACATTTATAAAGTTGGCACAGCATAAACAATCGATATAAGGATGAAAAAGTGCAAATAATAAGCCGACACTTGAATGGCGATGACACGAAAATATTCTCACATAATGCGATATATTTCAAGATGATTTGAAATAGGATAAAAAAGTTTGGAGGCACACACACACACACACACACACACACACACACACACACACACACACAAATGCGCGAACACAAAATATTTATATCTTCACAATGAATAAGTAAACGCACACCAAACTATTCTAGAAGAACGTGAAATTGTTGGAAATGATCCTCTTTTGCAAAAGAAAATACATTTTTAATGGAGAAAGCTTTACATACAATAGCACGAAAACAAATTGAATGAAATGAGATAATGGCGCTGTTGCGAATAATGAAGCGGAACAAGATTGTGGAGAGAGAGAGAGAGAGAGAGAGAGAGAGAGAGAGAGTGAAATTGCATGAAATAATCTGAACAGAGAGAGATAGAAAGAGGAAAATCGAGTGTAATGTATACAAGCCCAATGATAATCACACAAGAATTGAAATTGACGTTCATTTCGTTGTTCGTACTTTCAACCGAAACGAATATAATAGGATCGCTAGATGTAAAAAACTGCTCTTTGTTCTTCAAAGGTTACTTCTTTTTTCGGTGCGCTATTTTTTCGGAAGAATTCATAACATTTTGATGAGCGAATGCATTTGCTCATCGCAACTGCCTCTCACTATGTCGAATCAATTGTTTCTTAAATGTTCGCGGATAAATCGCGAACAAAAGACGACTCAATATTTTGACGTTGAAAGAAGTTACGTTCGTTGAAACAATGAATTCTAGTACCAATTTTTTGACTATCGACTCAATGCTTTCCGTTGAATTTCTAAGCACTCTTTTGTTTGTTGAGAGCGAAAAAAAGAGTATATGTTCTCTTTTCTTCATTTTAAATAAATAAAAATAAAAGAAATAATCGTTGCTAGTTCACTGAGTTTTCATAATGCTGCAAATGATTTTCGATTTTTTGTTGGCGAAAATGTCAGTGTTTTCTTCTTTTGTTTAGCGTCTCTTCATCTTGCGAGAAAAAAAGAAGTTAAAACAATTTTTTCTTCCTTTTTGTTTGCATCAATTCTGAATACGATTCCCTGTTTCATTGTTTCGATCATAAAAATACTAGCAGTTAGTTTTAGTTAATGTCGTTTCCCATTTGAGTGTTTAGCGTTTAAATTTTCTGTTTACGATGCTATTTTCCTCCGTGTACTTACTCTTTTTTTACAACGTTTTGCTTTCGTTTGTAATTTTCTCGTGTTTCGTTCAAGTGCTTCCTCAACGTTAAAGATTAGATTATGTGTTCTTATTTCTTTTCTCTCATTACATAAATTCAGGATTGTTTTTCTCTCCAGACCAATTCTAAAGAAGAAGTGAAGAGGCGAGCGAGCGAGAGAGAAAGAAAAAAAAAACGTTCGGAGTAATATAATTTAAATGATGTAGAACTGGCGTTTAATTGCTTTTAAATTTTTATTGTTTCTTCGTTGATGAATGCGAATGAGAGGAACAATTTTGAAGCGCATCAACTAACTCTGTTTATATGAAGTGCAAACTGAAACCATATGAAAAACAAGAGCAACATATAAAATTCAATCAGTATTATGTTTCCAATTGTCAGAGAGTCACAGCCAGAATCAACGGTTCTAATTCGTTGTGGTTGTGCGGTCAACGGCGGCCGCACTCATAAAATCGACGCTGGATTTATTTCTCTCTCTTCATCTCTCTCGATGTCGATTTGCTGTTTTTTTTTCTTCATTTCTTTTCTGCGCGGTTAAGAGCTGATACGTGATTTTTCGTTCATTTCTCTTGTTCCATGTGGCTTCGTATGGCCGATGGATTTATCGAAAAAAGCGCGATTTTATGGTTCATTTCACATATTATGACCCATTAGAAAGAAGTGTCTTTTTGTGTTGCTTTTTTGTATGTGTGTGTGTGTGTACTGCGTTCGTTTCCTTCGTTTTAATTGTTATGTTGTGTTCGTTGATTTTTTGCTACTTCAAGTCATTTTACAAAATTCTACCATATGAGAACGATCCACAAATGTTGTGCAGCTTGAAGTGTCCGTAGCTGCACTAAACAAATAAAATCTTGCCTATTTCGTAAAATGAGCGAAACAAAAGCAAATAGAACATTTTGTGTGCAATGCGATATAATAATAAAAGCGGAATAGATTGTATATAAAGTGTATGTGCAGTCAAAATGACTTTTCCAGAGAAATCACCAAAGTGGCATATAAAAATATAACAATCGTACGGAAAAAGAGAGAGAAAAGAGACGGCAACTTGTTCATTTTGATGCCATATACTGTACTCAATTGTCATGGTTATTGTTTATCGCAAAGATTTGCTCGTTTACAATTCCCCTGGCCACTTTTGCCGAGTCAATAACCTGTGTGTATGGCTTCAATGCACCTCATGATGTCCATTATATACGAAATGTACAAATTTATTTGTTTTTTTTTGCCCAATTCCCGTTCTATTGTGAGAGCTTGAACCGCATTTCTCAATTAGACTTCTTGAAACTATTTCATTTATATACTCTAATTGCAATTTCGAATGAAATTTCTTCGAAACTTATATTACACACCATTAGATGAAGATGTGATTGAGATATATAACCAACACAATTCAATGCTGAATTATTCTCAGTTTGATTTCCAGAATTAGATTAAAAATCTCAGAGCAAATACTGCTCAGAGAGAAAATTGCTTTGCTTTGGCAATTTCGAAGTTTCCAACAGCAATTTGTGAAATTCTGTAATTAATATTTCAATTCAAGCGAGTAATTAAATTCTCAATAAAATAATTTGAATACCATTTTCTGCCGCAATTATTGAAATTTGATGGCAATATGAAAACCAATATAACAGCTAATATTTAGAACATTTTCTCCAGCAATAATTGAATTGAGTCTCTTTTGAAGCCATTTTCACTTATGACAACAGTAACAGCAACATTCACACAAACTATCTTACATTTGACTATTTTCTATTTTGCTTTGATGACACAATTACACCAATTATGTGTATGGCACAAGACTCAATTTTTGTGTAACAAATTCAATTGAAATTTCAAAGTGTTCTATTTGATTTGGTTGAAACTATTGTTTGAGTAGATGAAAATAGTAAAATGAAATTAATGAACTGTAATTTCATTCAAAATATGACAAAGTAAATACTTCTTCACACACAAACATTTATTTACTTTTTTTAAAAGTGCACAAAGACGGAATGAAGAAAGTGCACAAAAAAGCAACGGAATTTCAAACAAAATATTGAATCGATTGAAGAGAGACTGAAATTGAAATGGAAAAAAGATTGTCTGGCGGCGTTCATGAAAAACTGTCAATAAAAATCATTGATACATTGAAAATTGTTTATGCCTTTGGGGTATGATGAGAATTGACATTTTTCGTTCATGTATTTTCGATAGGCGTCCAGTCGGTTAATGAGACCTTTGTGTCTCGTAGCGATGAGGGGGCGACATTGCTGAATGGACAAATTTACGTAACGCCAAATGCCTGTAATCTTTGATTTTGTGTATGTTACGTCAACAAAAATTCGCAACTTAAACTGAATTATCTGCCAAGAAACCACAGCGTAAACAAACAAACAAACAAATCGGTCGGCCCCCTTCGAATATAGAAAGACAGAGAGTTTGTATGTTAAAAGTCGAAAATGTCTTTATTGAAACGGGGTCTTTGACATTTTGCCAATGCATTCAAATCGATCCCTCTGTTTGTGTGCCTTTGAATGCGTTGATTGCATTTCATTTCGACGATGAATCAAAAGAAAAGAGGAAGAAGTTTTTGACGACAAATTTGACGCGGTATATATTCTCACAAAGCATAACAGAGAGCAAAAGGCCTCACGACTCACAAATCACTATAAACTTTCTAAAAGCACTTTGAAAGCAACATCGTGCCGTTTCATTTCCACTGTATTTTACGATACTTTGGGGAAAATCAAATCACATTTTCACCATGTACAGTAACTAAAGAAGATAAGCAAGAAAACCATACCATAAACAAAGATGAAGCATTACACGTGCGTTTCATTTCATTTCGTGGAATATTTTTATTGATCGTTCTATTCTATTTACTCTTCGGGGTATTTTTACTTACTGCGACAAAAATTTATATATTTTGGCCGTCTCCCTTTCTGGTTTGGCCATAGTTTTGATGCGCAACACTAGAGAAAGAAAAAAAAGAACTTTATTGCATATTGATGGTGAAAGAAAAAGTTAAATGGAAAAGTGCCACGAAAACGATTTTCTAAAGATCTTATGCCAAAAAGGGAAATGGATTCCATTTCAAACCACAACAAAAAAAAAACTTTTTTGATGCCGAGATTTGTGTGTCCCATTCTACAGTATCTTTTGTATATTCTTCTTCAAAAATGTCGTTTTTTTGTCTTCTGTTCTCTGTCGCTCCTTCATCGGAAGTCGCTTTGCATTGAAACTTTATTACGTTTCTGAACTTACATCTGACGTGCCGGATTTTATGACTTGATCAGATGTGCACACGCCAATGCAGCGGTTAATGTAAAAAAAACCACACACACAAAACGAATGACGAAGCCAAGAGTAATGTACTTGCTGCTGCTGCCAATATAAAATGAAAATGGAATTCCATTATTGAAAGTGTGCATACTGTGAAAATATTTCTGTGAAATTACGTGAATTCCGGTATGCATTTTATAATCTTAATTAAATTTCCGCTCCGTAAGTGAATATCTCCTGTCTAGTCTTATAAATTCAACCGCATGAATGCCGGAAAAACTGAACTTATGATTGAAATACTTTTCGGTCGACAAAACTATTTAAATAATTGTGACACAAGAAAGATGGAGATTGAATGAGAGATAGAGAGAGAAAGAAAGAAAGAGAAAAAAGAGATAAGGTATTGAAAGTTTTCACAAACTTCATTCAACCGCAAATGCAATTTGAATGTTATGAAAACTTTTATCCAACCAAAAAATGAAAAATTACTGATGCCTGTCCATATTCATTTGATATGCAACTCTATTTATTAAATGATCGGAATTGTTTAATCTATCTAAAAAGGTTTTGCGTGGATGAAAATCGGCCACAATTATTTATTTAATTAAGTTAATTTCAATCTTCATTACTTTACATATTTTGCATATTACTTTCAAGGCACAGCACTTATACTCAATATTCATACAAAATAATTGCTCATAAGTGATTGTGTGTAACAGTTGTGCTCAAATTGATTATAAAATATACTTTTCAATCAATTTTAAATGCTTATTTCGATGACGAAAAATGAAAATTGAATCAAACGTAAAATAAAAATAAATTCTGATGAAAATCGAAAGGTTTCTCTGTGTCGATAGAATTGTAGTCAGCATTCGGTTCTTGTATTCATCTGTAAACAGTTGAACAGCTTCAAGTGTTTAATAAATCGAATCACCTTTGTACATTTTGCCTTTGGTACATAACAAAAAACCATGGCTCCATCGTCAAACAAATGTGTGGTGTGATGTTATTCATTGCACTGAAATTTTGTGTAAGAAAAATTATTGCTTGTCATTCTCGTGCGGTGTTGCGTTGAGTCTGTTTAAATGATTGTTCATGACGAAAAAAGGAAAGAAAAAAAAATCAAATATATTCCGTTGAGATTGTGTTTCTTGCACTTCAATGAAAAGAAACAATTATGTTGGGTTTTTGTTGTGTTTCCCTTTTTTGTGTCGTGCGTTCCGTTGCTGTTCAATTTCAATTCCTCCAGTCAATCGGTTTTTAAGTGAATAAATTGTTGCATTTGATTTCCATTTACGGCTTTGCAGTCCATCATTTCTTCTGTTGTATGCGAACAAAATAATAAAAAACACATGAGCTCGCGTTCTCGTTCGCATTCAATGTGATCTGTAATGAAAATCAATGTACACATTATCGCATCGATGTTCGGCGTTGACTTTTATGTTTTCCGACACCGTACAAAACCTGAAAATGAATCTAACTACCTACGCTTATGCGTTTACATGGCGCATAATACATTTTTATGATCCAATTTCAAGTAATTTGTGAGTCTGATGGCGGCCGGTCGTTTAATGTCTCTGTAAAATAATTATAATTTTTACTTGAAAGTTTTGTAACACGAGCGCCATGATTGCACGAATGTGCTGTGCACCGCACGTTTGCCATTGAGTGTATTTGTGTGTGTGTGAGTGTTGAATTGATTTTCGGTTTTGCGGCATGTACGTTAGCATTTTATTTTATGATAAAATGCGGCATTGTCGTCACCTTTCAACAGCCACACTTTGGCGACGATGACGATGACGACGACAACAACAAACAACCAAATGAAAAATGTCATTATTTTATATTACTTAAACTTGCAGACACAAAAATAAAAGCAAAGTGAATTTAATGTATCCGTTGTTACCTCGAGCGGTGTCTGTTTCTATCGCTTTGTTTGCGTTTTTGTTCTGTTAACGAATAATTGGTTGATCCATTTAAGGCAGTTGCAACCGAACAAAAAATTGTCGAACTTCCTTCATTTGATAAGTAGTTTGTCTACTACTCGCACTGGATTTTTTTCTTCTTATAATTTCTCCGTCCAATTCTGGCCGCTCACTATCACTTAATGCGATTATTTTTCTCTGTCCATTGTATACACTTTCGGTCATACTATATGCGGAGCGATAGCACCCAATAGAACTATTCTTTCAAATGAATTGAATGCTATGCAGAACGGAGATATTTCGAGCAAAAAAAGAAATACCTACTTTGTGGAGTCACCACAAAATGAAGAGAAGACCAACGAACCGCAGTGATTTTTAATGTTGGTCGGTATCACTTTTCAGCGTTGAAAAATAATTCTCATCGGTAAAATTAAGCAACTTAATACAAATGGATTCCGTAAATTGAGCGAATGCATTAGCATTTTAAAAAGCAAACGACACTAATACTGATGAACGATGTCGTTCACATTTATAATTTTCTATTCGTAATTGGATCGCCACACACAGGCACTTATTTTTCGGTGTACAGCATCAACCTTCAAAAATCGGCTAGGTAAAGTTTGGTTTTAAAGTGATAAAATTAACGAAAAACAACAAACACATGCACACACACGTCTGCTGTGGTTCATTAATTATTTAGAGTTTCGTAATTTTAAGGTGCTGCAGCATTACATCAGGATGTATAAAATCTTTGAGTATAATTCATGTGAAACGCACAAAGTAAAATTCAAAGCGACCGCAACTCAAGCGACACAGTCAAAGGGATTCAATGACTTCAAAACAAATTTTCTTTCCCTCCTTTCGGAACGTAAAACAACAAAAATCGTTTAGCCAATTCCATTGAAAACTGAATAAACCCCTTACCACAAAAATGACTATTTGCACAAAGTGATTTGGTGTTGAAGTTTATTCATGGTGTTATCGTTGTTTGGATGCCATTGACTGCGGAATTTAGAAATTAAAATCCGATATTTTGCTAACCACTTCATAATTGCGTGCGTTTGTTAGACAAAAAGTTGTGCTCTGCTCTAATAAAGACAAAATGTATGAGAGCCGGCGACGCTCCTGAAAGCCAGCCTCCGTCTTTATGCAGGTGTAAAGATGTAGTAGACAATTGTCTCGTGCGACAAATTTACCATCGTTGGTTTTAACATCGAAAAAGAAAATATTTAGACAAAAGCTTTTCGACAGTTTCATGAACCGGGCGAACGAAATAGGGAATATCATATTCAGACAATGATGATAATAGCTCTTAACATTCGATGAAAGCGGCTTTCATCCCAATACACTAACACATACATGCAACATTTATTATTTATACTAAATCATGTGTGTTGTGCTGTATCTTGTTTGTTTTTGGTGTTTTCAGATAAATTTTGCACAAATTTCTATGTTTGGATATTGTATGAAATCCAAGCACTGCTACGTATTTACCTGTGCCAAGATGCGATGAACAGAGAAAAACAGAACAACAAACTAGAGCCAATGCAAACAATAAAGAAGATAAGCAATGATGATACACCCTATTTAAAGAGCAACCCGTAAAGACAATAGAAGTGTCTATTGAATAAGTCAGAATGTGTGCAAACATTTAAAATGACTCGAGCCATCTAAACGAAGACGATTGCCTTTCGACACAAAGAAAAGTCACCGGGAAGCAGAGCTTATGTCTCATTGTTTTTTGATGCCACTGATTGTGTATTAGGATTATTTAAAACTTTAAACCCTATTAAATACTTCATGTTCTGTGCAACTTGCACATGTTATATTCACAATCCGTCGATGTCTGTTTACATATAATTTCTTTGTTTGAGTCAACTCAACGAATTGCACATTTTCACTTAATTTGGAACATATTCGCCTTCCTCTCTCTCTCTCTCTCTCTCTCTCTCTGTGTATGGATATAAAATATTGAATGTTATTTCAACTATGGGAACACGTTGCAATGTGGCTGTTCATATATATGTTGCAGCCACGAGATCTCCTTCTCTCGTTCGTTCGCTAAAATGAACGAATTAACTCGCTTACATGAACGAAACATTAAACTAAAACTGCAAACATTTTGTTGTGCGCCCATAAAAAAAGGTGCATATAAAACTTGTTTGTCTTGCAAAGTTTAGAGACTTGTCTATTCGGTTTAGTCAATGTCAAAATTAAGTTTGCCATCTGCTTTAATCTCACACAAAACTCAAGGTGAACAAAGTGCTCCAAACAAAGATTTTGCAGCAGTGTTGTGCCAGTTTCAATAAAACTACCATGTATCTAACGATTGCAACGGTACAATTACAAAGTGTTTATAAATATATTACTATTAAAAAGTTTGCACTAATTCACAACTGTTCAGATTTTATTTGGTGTTTTCATACGCATTTTGAACTCTTAAGGAAAACGCACTGCAGCTAAATTGCACATACACCCAACCCAAAAGTAAAACACACCTTTTGATTTTTATCTTTATAAGCTCAGTTCAGCTCATCTCGACTCAAATGAAACAATTTGGATAAATTAACATCAACTATTTGCCAAGTGAATTATGCATTTTTTTTATTATTAGAAAACTACGACGCTCTCAATATTCAGGTGAAATGATGCTGTTTCGCAATTCAACGTTATGTAATCAGGTGGAAAAGAACCACACGGTTTGAATGCAAAAGTTAAATTGGATCGGAAGTTAAAAATATAAGAAACGAAGAAAACGAGAGCAAAACTAGAAGTTAACGAAGGAAAATATGTAATATGTTCGTCGTCGGTGTCGTAGTTTGTTCGTTGGTTGTGCCGCGCATATTGTCCGCCAAGGAAATTCTATTTTCTATTCTCTTCCGATTTATGTTACGCACGACTTCATTCTTATTGAATCTATGTTTTTTTTTTCGTTCTCAATGGAAGTATATTTGTTCGTAAACTAAGATGCACACATACCACTCGTTTTATTGAAGCCCAGTTCAAGAAAGGGAAAAAAGCATTGAAATTAAATTTGCATTTGTTTGCACACAGGATCCGGTTGTAAAATGAAAAATTCAGGGAAAAACCCCAATGGGATTCTTTTTATTCAGAAAAACACAAAACTTCAAGAGATGAATAAAAGAGTTCACGTTTTTTTATATTATCAATAAAGAGTGAGAGAAAGATGGCAAATATTTAAAAAAAACCGCTGCAATGTGCAGAGATTTTATTTGAATTCACAATTTTTTTATTCGTTTTGCTGAACGCGCAAAGACGGCCGCAATTCGACGCTTTTTTCGGTTATAATCAACAATTTTCAATATTAAAAGCGTGCGCGCATTAACATCGCACCGATATTGATTCAATAATTCAATATCCGGATGGTTGGCCGTAAGCGCACATATATTACATTGCCGCTTTTCTTTTAGCGAAAATCCATTTTAAATCCATTTAAAAGAGCGCTGGAGCAAGCGATACGTGATGAATTCCAACAGATTGCAGCATCTCGATTGGCTGCATACAAAATCCATATGCGAAGCTATTTAACGCAATTGAAAGTTGTTAAAACAAAACCACTAAAGATAGGAGAAAACAATGTGTTTCTCTGTGGAATAACTGGATAAATTTCAAATGGGATGAGACAAAAAAAATATAGAATTCAACAATACCAAATGAATTTGAATGGTATTGAAAAGCCGATTGGCTGTGTGCTTTTTTCACCCTACATTTGAGAAGAGCTCCCAATATAAATAAAACAAAAATGTTGTAATCCAATTCGGATTTCGTTTCCCCAACACTTCGAACCAAAAATTTGCATTCCACAATAAACACACAATTCAACTGAATCTGTCGATCGTTTGAAAATGCGTTCACATTTACAATGATAAAGCTCGGCATCGAATTGTTTGTTTGTGTGTATGTTTTTTGCACTCATTTTAAATAGATTTTGGGGGATTTAATTCTATCCTATCGTGTAACATTTGATCAATTTGATATATTTGTTTGGAGTGTGTTTTATTCTTTGGATTTCCTTTGTTTGAACAAAATCGACATCAACAAACTCAGCGACACACACACACACATAAAACCAACACACATTGAGAATAAAACACTCAAATAAAAGGTCGCATTTTCAATCGAATGAATCGGTATGGCATCAACGGCAAATTGCTCGTTCAATGTCTGCTTTTTTCTATTCCTTTTGTTCATTCATTCACCTGCAGTCACCATTCGGCTACAAATACATAGTGAGCAATGCACGCTTGATTGCATTCACACCGCATCTTCAAGCGATATACTAAAACTAAACACAAAGATAATTCGGTTGTTTATAGAAATCAATGAGATGTATACAATCAAAATGAGAAAAGCAAAATGAATCGACATTGAATTCTATTGACGCTTGTGGGTTCGCTTGAATTGGTCGATACGTTTATTGTGTCGCCAGCATCCATTTACGTTCAATGCGTATCTTTTGTTCTTATTTTTATCAAGCAAATGTCGGAAAACCAACGGTTCATTGAGAGAGAGATATATAAAACGATGAACACATCGATGCTCTTTAAAAGCAAAAAAAAAACATACACCAACAAATCTAACGGTTACTCTCGAAATGTACAGAAAACCGCATCGAATTTTGTGTTTGTGTGTATGTGCGACATAAACAACAAACAACTTTTAAAGCTCCTTTTATTGAACATAATATTTCATTACGGGTATTCTCTTCTGAATTTTCGGGCTCAAAATCCATTTTACGGTGCACGAATTTGTGTGACACTATACGTTTTACCAAATGGCATTATTATTATATATATTTTTTTTCGTTTACTTTCTGTCTGTTGTGTATGTGTAATCATACGTGTATGAAGAGATTAATTTTAAAGTCGATGCTAACTCTGAGTTTATTGGGTCCTTATATCGTGGGCCACCGTAAAGTGCACACAAAATGATTCAATCTAAATTGGCTGGGCCGTACGGTCACACGGGCAAAGGGAGCAACATCATTTTTGCCCATTGAATGGCCATAAAATGGTGTTTGTAATATCATACGACTAGCACTAAAACCGGATAAATTATTCGAAATGAGCACAAGCATTGGCATAAAATTGGGTGCCATTTATTACCTGTGTGAAGGCGGATAAATGTTATTCGGTTTCTCGTCGGCCTCCAAAAATCGTTTGATTGTGTTTTACTTTTACTTCTAAAAGGTAATTAAAGAAATTTGCACAGCAGACACACTGACATTATGGAACTTTTACCATTTTACTTGGACCTTAATACCTGCTATATTTATTTATATTTATTCAACACATTCGAACCACCACCATCAACGGTGGCATAGTGATTTTTCTTTCTGATGTGAAGCTGAAATGTTATCACGTCGTTTGTGTTCACTTGTTCGTTCATGACATAAAGAATTTCTATTCCAAAATGCAGTTTCATCGCGATTTCACCCGGAGTCGACAGTGTCACGATGAAAATAACATACAAGAGGAAATGTAACGAACATTCGTGCGATAAATAAATAGACAACGTTTATTGGATAACGTGAATTATGCGCTCGAGATCGTGAGCATATATATCCGAAAAACACCTCATTTTCCAACAGCATGAAATTCAAGAGTAAAAGTCACAATTTAGTTGACTGCGATTTTTCGAATGGCAAGTACATCAGCACGATTTTCAAACAGAACAAAAAAAAAACACGCCTCAACAGTGCCTAGCCATTGAATTCAGTTTTATGGCAACTCTTTCGCTGACTCACTCACAAGCATCCATTGCGAACCATTGCATTTAATGTTCCATTTAAATTGGAACTCTGCTCTTTTTTTATCTCCCATTTATTTTTTTTAGAGCACCAACAAAAGTTGCCATTTTTCCAGCAGCAATTATTTTCTGCGAAGCGTATCGTTCGTCCAAACACAATGTATACACATTGACGTTGGAAATCGCACCGATGAAAATTCAAGTCCATTTCAATGTTACTTAAAGTTTATTTCATGAGCGTTTTTACCCTTCGTACGGCTTCCTTATTTCCATTTCTTATGTACAGCATATGATCTTATCCAAGTGAAAAAAAAGTTCTTCCAACGATGACTTTGTTTGTCGCTCGGTGTGGGTTTTGTCTTACTTGCACGCAAACGAATCCATTTTGGCTACAAATTTGAACCGAAATACAAATTTATGGATTTACAACGAAATCGCATTTACGCGACCAAATATATATGGACAAAGTATTTAATTGTAGATAAATAAATTCTCTCCATACGTTTTCCCCATTCAAATAGCGCATTTTGTATTTATGGTGTATTTATAAAAAAAAATTGAAAACAGTTTTGAATGCATTTAGTAATTGAATGAATTTATTTTTTGTTTATTTTCAGGTAAGCAAAATTCAGTTAAAACACTTTGAAAGCAATGTGTTACCATGACACTCGATCCAGAAAATAAGTTTCCATTTTTTTTGGGGTAAGATTCATTTTTGCAGCTATTTTAATACCAAATTCAATAAAACATCGTTGAGCGTTAGTTCACAATCTAAATGGACATAATGAAAGAACTTATCTACAGACATTATAATGAGATATTTTCAGCCAGATGAATCAGCTCAGCCAGATATCGTCAAGAGCTGAAATTTAGTGAAAACAATAGAAGTGATTGTTATGGTTATGATTACACTTACATTGCTACAATCACTTTTATTGTTTTCACTCCATTTCAGCTCCTGACGATATCTGGCTGAGCTGATTCATCTGGCTGAAAATATCTCATTATAATGTCTGCTTATCTATTGACTAGCAGAGAATGGAAAAATACAGCATGAATCGCACATCTATGATAAAAAAGACAATCTGCTTAACATGTGAATAATTAGTTAAATGGTTAAATTTCATCAGAATTTTCGAAAATTATACTCGATCGAATTCTCTCCTCTCCATTTCTCTGTGTTGTTTGCACCGAATTATATATCAAATATAACATGGCGATAGAAGAGTATGAAATTCAACGCTTATGGCTGAACAAAAACGTCCTATGGTTATATTCTATTTATATCAAAATGGACAAAAAGCGCATCAGAACAGACATTTAATTTATTTATTGCATTTCGATCCTTCTCGACAATATAAATTTCATCCGACAATTTTCAGTAGCTCTGAATCAGTTGTAGTTCAATTATTTCAACATTTCAAATGTTTAGACTAATTAGTAATTTTATTTTCGAAAGTGAACGAGATGAACATGGTTATAAGCACACACCCACACCGCCACATAATAAATTCAGTGCATTGATTTTTTAATAATTTATCACATTTTCATACGATGGCTATTGTTCGCCGATTATTTTTGCGCATCTGAACATCATGCTATGCATAAGAGCAGCGTGCTAGACAACATATGTATTGTGTGTGTGGGAGAGAGAAAAAGAAGAAAAAAAGAGTGCAAATTTAAACGATAATTGAAGCACACCAGATTAATAAGCCAATAAATAATGAATTTTGTTCGCATTCAGTCTCGATCTCGAGTTAATTGGCAATTATATCGCTGAATGTATGGTATCAGTGCTGGATTCTTCTTTGGTACACGGACAATGCATGACATTTTATTTATTAAATTTGCACGTTTTACGTTCATTGAGGCCAACAATGTATCGCGTTATCGACCGAAGAATAAAACAAGTGCTTTATTGAACTGGTATCGAGAGTAATGAAGAACGTGTTTTCATTTTTGCATTATGTGTGTGTGTGTGAAGCGTGTAGATTGAGTGAGAAGGCGAAAGAAGGGAAGCATAAAAAGCAATGACATTGTCGCTGTATTTCTCTCATTACGTTGGTGTTGTACATTACAACACAAAACAATAATCAATTTAACATTGTCGTTGGCATGGAATGGATAAATTAAAAGAAAGCAAAAAAGACAATTAGATGAAGATCGGGAGGGAAAAAAAGGAACGTTCGATATACGTGTTCAATGT
This sequence comes from Contarinia nasturtii, assembly GCF_009176525.2. Taxonomy (NCBI): domain Eukaryota; kingdom Metazoa; phylum Arthropoda; class Insecta; order Diptera; family Cecidomyiidae; genus Contarinia; species Contarinia nasturtii. The sequence continues at coordinate 4,041,679 of NW_022197885.1, read as the reverse complement.
GAAAAGAGACAATGTTGGAACAAGTGCAAAACTTGAGGTTTTTTTTTCGCGAATGTATGTGAAAATTGGAACCGGCAAATGTTTCAGATTAGATAAAAACGGCTTACACAGAGAGCCTGAGTTTTATTGGATAGAGAGACAATGAGACGTGATCGTCATTTCGTCTTTGTTTTTTTTTCTGTTCTTTTCATGTTGTGGTACACAAACCGCACAAAAACGAAAAAGAAAATGCAATAAGAACGATACATTTGTCTATCGGCAAGCGCATTATTTAGAAGTCACACCGTCATTCGGGTTTTCTCTCGCTATCTCGTTGTGTACCGAACAAGTAACGACTATCGTCGGCGTATGTATGTTCGAAATTTATGTTATACAGTCACAGGCGATGGCATGATACACAGAGCATATCTTGTCGCTTGCCATGTCACTCTTGGCTTTTATTTTTAGATCGAAGGCAAGCAAAGGCCCACGAACTGTTACAAAAATGCACACTTGAATTCTTATTTTCGCGTCATCGTCTTTGATAGAACCTTGTTTAGGTTTCGTTTTGTTCTTTCTTTTTGTCTTGTTTAATGCTTTTATACATCGTGTGTGGATGTATCAAATAAATGAATGCCTCTCTCAAAACACATAGAATAATAGAGAGTGTTTAACATACGAGCACTTAAAATTTTTCGTTACAATTCATGTCTCGCTCCCAAACATACTCACACTCGCACATATATCTCATTGAAATGGAATTTGTGGTGTACATTCGGAAATTGGTAGAAAATAACATATGCATATAAATTCATGAGTGGCGTTGAAGTTACACACATACGTACACCCAACAAAACCACCACTGTAAAATGTACGAGAAAAAAGGAGATGAGAATAAAAATTGTGCGACGCGTATGAAATCTAAATTCTATTTAAAGTGTAGCCGTGCAGCAAACAAATGAAGCCAGTCAGAAAGTGAATGTACAATGTACATCGGATCGCGTCGACGGTGAAATGCCATTACAGATTACAATCCCATTAGCGTTTTTAGTACACATGCGACGCATTCTATTATCAATTCTCAATTGCATTTTGGATTATCACACAATGTACTACTGTTTTCATCAATGCAAAGCAGTGATGAGTAAAAGCGATATACCGTTTACTTGAGACATAACAATTCTTTTTGTCATTCGATAATGTCATATACTACAGTAATTATTAAAATGCACTCTTGAATGTGACTTCTTGTCGGGCCAAAATCCAATTTGAATATTCAGTCGACAGTAATGAAGATGGAGTTCTATTTTTTCCTTTCTTGTCAAATGGTAAGCAAATATATATAAAAAGGTATGCCACTTTAGTAAGAGCCATTGACACAATTGAACCAGAGATAAAGAGAAAGCATTGAAACGATAAAAATATAACTTGAATCATCATAACAATTGCAAATTATATGTAAAAGACCCTTGATTTTCGATGCGTAAGTACTCTCTTGCTTCTCGGAATACTCCACTTTTGTCGTACTTTGTTTTGTTCTTTCTCTTTTACTCTTCTCTTCTCTGTCGCTCCATCTTTCTATCTCTCTTTTTGTTTGTCTGTCTCTTTGTCTCACACACAGGAAGTAATATTTACCTTTGAGTATTGATTTTCGACTGTCATTCAACGTTCCATTAAAGTAATTGTTTGTGAATTGCCATCAGCAATTTTCATAAATGCTTTGCTACTGAACAATCAATAAATTCAAAAATGGCATCGTAAATATTTTCAATGCTTTCCGATGGGTGCAAATAGTACATAAAAGAGCATGACACACTCTGTACTACAGAGAAAAATGATTGAGAAAAGCACAATATCGAGTTTACACAGAAAACCTGCGATTATTGCTAGAGAGCAGCACATATGCAGTTTGCAAAATGTTCCACTACTGTTTGATGCTTTCATGTCCATTCGATGTATATAGCAAATAGCTATTTACTGAAATTGAAATTTAATAACGTTTGATGTCACCACATTTCCATGTTATTTAAATATACAATCCTTTTGTTTTCGGTGATATGATCATTTTCATGAAATTTTCCCATTCGCATTGTTATTTGATGTAAAATGTCGGACACAGAATAAGCGGATTGGTTGTCAGCATTTCGTTTAATTTATCAGCACCCATTTTTCTCTGTCATCTTTGAAGAGACACAATGAAATATGCAAAAATCCAACAGAATGCAGATGAAATACGCTTCCGCACCAAGCATATTTTACTCAAGAGATAAAATCCATTTTTCAGCTTTGAATCTAACGAAGTACACATAATAAGAATAAAAGAATTCTTCAACAGAGACATTCAAATATATACACTTATAGAACATGAACGAAAATTTCAAAACATATATATACAATAGTCAATTAATACAAAAATTGTCAACAAAGGAAGAAAAAATGACATCGATTAACATTTGCTTGACTTGGGCATGGTTTGATTAACATATTTTACCATATCGTACCAAGCGATTTCTGCATATATGTACTCAAATATGTTGCTTGTTATTGTTGTTGTTGATATTTTGGAATGCAAATGCAAAGTACGAAACAGAGCCAACAAAATGCAACCCACCCAAATGAAGTTACTTGGAAATGCATTTGCAGCTTAGCGATGATGTAAATAGCATTTCACTAAACACTATCATTATTATTTTATCGTCTTTTTCGAACGATGCAACCAGAGTGGAAAAACATATGATTTAAATGCTATTATCATAGAATAATGTGATTTTCATATGGCGTCATTCGACATCAATTTTGAAACCGGCTTTTCGATGTTTTTTGTTAGTCTCTAACCATCTCTATTGCTTGCGATTGCCCGTCTCCGTTCTCTTTCTCACTTTCTGTCAGCTTATAAGCATTTGTTTAGAACGCATTAATATTAAATAGTTCATGATAAATCGCATGCATTGCACATTCGGTTGTTGTGCGATATGACTGAACTGTTGCAATCAGTTTCTTTCCGTCGTTGCCCGGTCTTTGCATAATAGAAAATATGCACACAAATGCTTATGTACGCATTTAGATATTATACAAGCACTCAATGTGTGTACCATAATATTTAAATTAATTTTTCAATGGTTGAACGAATGCTTTCCATCTTTCCCATGAAGCGTCTCTTTTGGTTCGTTTATGGTTATGCATTTACATCCGTTGCATTTCAATGCGGTGTATGCGATGAGATTGTTTTTGCGATTTTAAATGGAAATAAATAGTAATAATTTTCCAGTTTATGCGATTCTCAATGGGCATGCATTTAATTATCCTGTGCTATCTCTCTCTCTCTCTGTGTGTGAGTGTTTTCCAAATGTCGCAACATAGACAGACAAAAGAAAAATACACCAGTTCTGAACCAAAACGCAAAAGAAAGAAACATTACAATTCTGTTATCATCTAGCTCAACACACACATAGAGAGGAAGAGGGAGGAAGTTTTCTGTTCAGAATGAAATGCGATAAAATACACAATCAAATGAAGCGTAGAAACTTTTCAAAAACTGAGAAACAAAGCGCATTTCAAGTGACTTGAATCCGTTCAAATCCACAACTTTAACCCTACCGTTTCTATTGTTTCATTTCTCATGCAATTTCAAAGGATGAACACTGAATAAGTTTTTCGCTGCAAATAACTTTTTTTTTGTTGTTGTTGCTCTGCATCAAGTCATTATCTGCTCCAGTCTGTCTGTGGAGAAATGAGCAAACAGACAGCAAGAGCGAATAAGCGAAAAAAGATTGCGAAATAATTGTTTTAAACGCAAAAGAGGATATAAAAGTGCACTTCACATTCGCGTGGAATGCCTGCGAGATGGATTACATTATTTTCATTATTAAGTTGAAATTATTTTTATGAAGTTTTGTCTATTTTCGCTCTTGCTCTCGGTGAATGTTCGCTTTGTTCAAGTTCATTCACATTGCCACGGTCAGAGCCAAACAATTTAGCTATTTAAGATGAGTTAATACAGTATGGGGTAGAAAAACGTGCCACAAACAGTAAATAATTTTATATTAAGTATCAAAATTCGACACAACACGCTCGCACACACAACACCATGAAAATGGTTAGAAAAACTATATAGCCAATATGATTTTTTTTTAAACGTAAAAACCATTTTTCGTTAGCTTCTTTTTGCAAATTGAAAAGAATAAAAAACAAAAACTAAAAAAAATCCCATTTCTTTTCACTGTCGTTCAATGTCAGGATACATACACATTCTATACGAATAACGGCATAATCCACGAATGTGAAACAGTAAAACTGTCATAGAATAAAAGCACAAATATTCTGAAGTTGATGCAATCATGAAAACAATATTCTTCGTTCGTTCCTCGCTTTCATGTAATATATTTTTTGAGATTGAATCGTTTTGTTTTTCATTCACTTTTTATTGTTTGATAAACATGAACGGAATGCGGGAAAAGTACACATCTTATAATATCAAACTACTTATTCTTGGGGAAAGCAAAACTTTTCTTATCGTCTATCTTTTTTCTCTCGTTTGACTTCATTTTGTGCAATTGGTAGTGCTATCAACTTTTTGCCCAACATTTTTTTTTGTGTCGAGAGAAAATTGAGCAAAACTACAGAAATCACAGCACTTTAATTCCGATTGCACTGTTGAACAATGTGCATCATGTATATATGGGATCTCTTTTTTAAATTCCAGCACGGCAAGCATAAATGTGTGTTAGTAAAAAAAGGGCACTTCACAAAAATGAAATCAAAAATATGATGAATTGTTCATGTAACCGAGTGAATATCAAAAAATTACACAAAAACCCAAATGATAACTATTTTCCAGACCAAAATATAGTTTGAAGAGAAACGAACAAAAATGTTTCCCAAAGTTTGCTTGTTCAATGTTGTTCTAGTTGAGATTTCAAAATGCTGTGCAACTGATAACTTTACGTGTTATTTGTTAGATGTGCATGCGAAACACGAGAAAAAGATATTTAAAAAAAGATGATCATGGTCGGTGTTGAAATTAAGTGAAAAGTTTGTCGATTCGTATGAATCGTGACCGCCGCAAGGTATTTAAAATAACGAACAAAATATCTAAAACATTTTGGTTTATTGTTCTTCAATGCGCGAGGATGCATAAAAAGAACCAAACAGATAGAAAAAAAGAGAGAGAAAAATTCTTGGGGAAACGTTTACGAAAAAAAAAATTTCTGAACGTTGCCACTTCAAGTGGATGCAATGAACGCATTTAGCTTCCCATGCTCTCTCAATTAATTGTTTTGTGTGAGCCCAAGTTTTTGCGCCGTCAATGCAATAAAAACGCATATACCGTGAAATATAATAAAAAAAAAGTTCATTCACAAATAATTGATGTTTCATGAAACAAAACAGCAACAACAATATTCAAGGCGAACACTATAGTTTAGCAACATTGACTTGAACATAAATGGCTTTATTGCGATTTATATCGACGTTTGAAATGTGAACATTTCTTCTGCATCGTTTATATTTCGTATATTTTTTTTTCGGGGGAGCAGCTGCATAAACGACTCTATGTGTGCATATATCCACTTGTCAGCGCAAAAATAGTAAGAGCGAAACGAAACGTGCCTAATGATCCTTAAAATGATATCAATATATTATGAGTCACTGTTATTATTATTACTTTTACTTATATATTGGTTGTGCATGTTGCTACACTTCATGTGCGCACACAGCACACTACGTTCGTTATGAGCACATTACAAATGCTATATGTATGCGTCAATGTAGCCGATGGCATAAACTCTCTGCTCGTTTCGATTTTTTTATGATTTTGCTATGTCCATTTCATAAATTGCGTCCAAATGTGTTATTTCAATATTTTTGTTTACCACTCTTCTGTACCGCTCAAGTGTCTTCATTCCACGTTCTCATCAAAAAGCCATTAATTGATTTTCATTTGGGAATGAAAACAAAAATAAATCTGCCCGGATTATTTTTGTTCGGACGCAAAAATTTACATTTTATTTGTTTTGTTTTTGATCATCTTAAAAAGATGCGCCTCATATAATGGGGCCCTTATTCCAATTCGGCTGAAATGTGAAGCAGCTCAAATACGCAGTATACATTTTAAGCTGATGGAATTTTTTTTAGGTCGGGACCTATTTTATCTCTATTCATTTCTATTTATTCAATTGCGTATCGAAATGACTCTGTTCGAAAGGATCTCTGTTTGTTTCATTGTATTGCATAATAATGGGGAAAAAGTGTTAAACTTTCCATAATGTATTTTTTTTATCGTGCTGAATATTGTAGCATGAGAAACGCTCCATTATTCCATTAAAATCAACGGACGTATTTACATTCGAAATTGCATTTCAATGAATTTAAGTTAAGATTCAACGATATGCACATTTTCAATACATTTTGTTTTGTACGCATTGTATCCCCACTCTCGTAATCACCGCATAACAAATTTCTAGAGAAAAACAACAACATTATTTTGTTGTTTTGTATCGCCCGCTCCAGATATAAAATATGGAACGAGAGTGACTGTTCGACATTTCGCCTTTCGCATTGTGTACTCCAAATGGCATTTTAACACACGCTTCAAATGACATTCAGTCGCACGGATGGTTTTGAAGAATTTTTTAAATTCGATATGTTCCACTTTTGTAACATTATATTTGTTTATGCGATATTTTGCTTACCATTGCCTCATACGAACGAATAAGTACAAAAGCTGACAACACTATGAGATGAAATGACAAAATAACAGTAAACAAAAAACAACACAACAAAAAACAAACAAAATATATATATTCCCGGGGGTGTTATTAAATATACGCTTCCTAAACGTAACGAAAATTCATTATGTATGTAAATCTTCTTTTTCTTCGACAGTCATGCTGTTCGATGCTCGTTCTTAAAAGAAAAAATGTCTCGCCTTCTGTATTTGCTTTTATTTCCATCGTTGCGCACGAGTGTATGTATGCGTATTTTTTTTATCCATTCGCAATGAATTTTTAAAGATTGTACATCAACGGCGCAATACAATTTGTACGCGAGCTAAGAAAAAGTGTTGGGAACATCTTATGGCTGGAATTTTTGTTTTTTTTCACATTTATTTACAGACTTTAATGACAGAATGTCAAATTAGCATCTATCCGATCGATCAAAGTCTGTCATTTCAAAGCGCATGACATTATTTGAACAGAAATGATAATTTTTCTTTTGTTCATAATTCATTTAGCTATTGAATTGTAATCAAGATCTTAAAATGTTTCGAGTATTTTCGGCAGATGCTAAAAAAAATTCTACGACTTTTTTCTCTCTTCTATTGTTTGTTAACCCCGATTCGGATATAATAGAGTTTCTCGTGACTCACACTCGTACTCATGTTTCAATTTATTAATAATCCAAGATAAAGTCATTCGTCATCACAATCTCAGACACATTTGATGTATTTACTGCGGCTGTGTCAAGATCAAGATTTTTCTTCACACTTCGTGTGCAATTGTATTCAATGAGCACACACGCACACATCAAATCACATTACAAAAGAAATGCACAATAATGCAATTGGTCGTTATTTTTAGAGCAAACCGCATACGCAACAACATGATGTTCGGTTTCATTTGCTATTTTGGGTAAAGCGCGATATAGCAATAATCGTGTGCAAAACATCACATAAAATAAAGTGCTGAAAAAATAAGCATAAAATCATTAAGAACAAATAAGCCTGGCGATGTTAATTCTTTTATTTCGCATTTTATGACGCTTTGCGACGTCGCGCACATACATTCACATACAAACGATGGCAATTATTCGTTCAGGCCATTGTTGGATGAATGCAATGGCTGTGTGTGTATAACATTTGTTTGCCCAAATGAGGAGTGAACATTATAATAATGGTGTATTCAGCTGTGGCGAATGGCTCAGCACGACCGATAAAATGCCGAATTCTAAAGAAAAACCAGCCATCAAATAAAATATACTGCAATGGCATGGAATTCATAAGAGAGAATTACAATATATGATGCAAAAGTCAAACCACCAATTTCTGATAAAAACATAAAATGAAAAAGTCAACACGTCGCGTTTTGTACTTCGATTAGTCACGTACTCGAGAGAAGTAGAGAAAGAGAGAATGAAATTTAGAACGATTTGTACTTGCACCATTTGACAAACAATTTCATTAGCTTGCTATGTTCATGCAAATGGTCGTGTTTGTATGTCAGAGTTGCAGCTAGAAAGGTGAATAAGAACAAAAAATAATACCAATTTTAATGGTCGCTCATGCAACAAATAACATCGGATAAAGTGGTTCATACAGTTGAAATAGGCAAATTTTGCCTCAAACACAATTGGAATTTTTTTCGTTTCGATTTGTTTCCTCTCTCTCTCTCTCTCTCTCTCTCTCTCTCTCTCTCTCTCTCTCTCTCTCTCTCTCTCTCTCTTTTGTTGATAAAGACTATCTGTGGTAAAAAATTGCATTGCAATTATGTTGCATGCAGCGACCCATCAGTCTTTTTAGTAAAGAGCCTATTCTGTAGAATTTAAACCTTTTTTCGCACAATTTTTCCGCCCATTGTACATTAGCTCACAATGCAAGCCTCGCATACACAAAATGCAACGCAGTGAATTTATTGCGCAGAAATTAATTCCACCAATTTTAGTATATATATTGGCATTTTTTTTATCTCAGTGTGTGTCATACACCGAATGCATATTCATTACATTGACCTAATTGGAAATATTTGTTATATGTTTATGTCAAGTAAAAATTGCATTTTGAAACAAAGTTAGAGTGACGAACGCGAAAAAAACACTTTTGTTTTGGAATGTACAAGGCGACACTGAATTGCATCGATCAACGGAAGAATGGAAGTTTTTCTCTGTGTGCATATTTTTGAAATCATGTCATATTTTCATGAAAAAAATGACTGGCTCCACACACAAAAACGGAACAACTATGCACTGAATAATATAAACGATCTGAATGGTTTGTTGGATTAAAACATGTCCCATATGGTGGTGTTTTGTTTTACTAGCTTGACCCGTGCATTTCATAACACTACATGGCGTTCAATCATGCAAATGGTTATTTTGTTTACATTGGATCCCTTGTGCTCGTTTTGCTTTTTTTATAAATGGAAAAAACAGTGTGGCGCTCGTAACACGTTCACTTTAATAAATTAACTTTTCGATGCGAGTTTACGCACAAGCATCTATCTAAGAGTGCGTCATTTTTTTCTTCGTTCATTTCAAATCGAAATGTGTGAAGATAGCCTCGTAGCAAAAGCAAAATTTTCTCTCATTTCGTAAAAGAAAAACTAATTGCTTGTTTTCTTCAATCGTATTCCTCTTACACTCACGTCCAAGGCATAATTCACAAAATTAAACAAACAAAATCATTTTTCATTTTCTCGATCTATATGTTTCGGTGCTGCTTCACAATCAAATAGTTTACATAGCATCAACGTTTATTTTTTGTAGCTTCATGAAAAACAAATATATTATTAAAAGTGTTATTTAATTAGCAGCTTGGAAATATCACACACACAAAAAAAACACGAGACAGCAAGAGAGAAAAAGAATAATTATTGCGTATTGGTTACGCGCAAACCAATTCAACGCGACTGAATTGATAGTTTGAAACAATGAACGATTCATGATATAACAATTTTACGAGCGCAAAGCGTCAAGAGCACAATTAGCTGCATCTTCTTTATACACCATCAAACTGGCGATTTAACACTCGCACAGCGGCATGCTAAAATCGATAAATCATATCCTCATAACTCAATCGTAATGAATGAAAAATTACTGTAATTCTCCGAAACGACGAACGTTAGGACCAAAAAAAGAGAGAAAACGAGAAAGTCATACCATAAATAATTGCAATTTCAAACTTTTCACTTTTGTAAAGTAATTAATAATGGTTTCGATTTTTGTCGTTTGACGTTTTAACAATTTGACTTTCGATTTTATAATTCGTTGTCATACAAGTGCTCAGTTTGAAAATTGATTTTTTGTAAATATTGTAAACTCTAACAACATGGGGCCGTTGGCTCGTATTATTCAAAATTTCAAACAATGCATTTGATTAAACTCGAGTTAATAAACGCTGAATCAATGCAGCATTGATGCTTGCGGTATGTTTGCATTTGATCGATATGGATTATTTCAATTAATCCCATGGTGAACATGTATAAAAACTATATCATTTACATATCGAAATTCATTTCCATTTTTTTTTATCTCATACATGCCGCTTTGTGTTATGCACTTTGGCCGCTGCTGCAACCATATTCCAACCTATGATATTTCAACTATGACTCACATGAATGCGCTTGACATGTTTAAAATTTGTTTGTCATTGTTTTTACGCTTTTGTTTTTGTATCAAAGTAAAATTTAACAAATCAACTGTCAACACTTACAAAAAGGTTCCATCTGATAAAATAACTGCCAATAAATTTTGAGTGTTTATGACGGCCATATTTTCAGTTCACATTTTATGAAATGTCAAAGAGAAAATAGATTATGATCATAATGACAAGAAATGACGATTTTAGTTTAGTTCTTTTTTTTGGTTGAATAAACAAATGAAAACAATTTCTCTGTCACGCGGCATATTGCCTTTTACCATAAATCACAAACGCTCCAACCGTTTTTGTGACGAATTTTCGAAGAATTCTTTTTTAAAAAAAGCGGCATTGTCGGCTTTTTTCATAATTACGAGATAAAAGAAGAGAAATTCGTTGAATATTTTAGTTTAATTTGTTAAAAAAATCGACCGAATCGTAATTGTACCATTTTTACTAGCTTCCGAGAGCTACCATTTTTATGAGATATTTTGACCTCTTTTTTATTGAAAAATTAAACTACGCGGTTGATGAGTTGCCCTTTGGATATGTCGAATTTGTGGATAGAAAAAAAAAAGAAACAATAAAAATATTTCACTTTGAACATAAAAGTGTATTGCGTGCACATGGGATCGATATTTGATTGAATTGATGTACCCTTTGGAATAAAATGCAATTTATCGGATTTATTTGTTTAAAAGGCAGTAGAAGAATGGGATGGTCGTCAAATGCTGTGTGTTTTCACAACTCCACTTGGATTAACGGAATGCTATTTGTGCGATCAATAAGCAATATTCCAATCATGGACGGAGGATAAGCTTAAGTTTCATCCTATTCACTCCTTCTCTCTCTCTATCTCTTTCTCTCTCTCTCTCTCTCTCTCTCTCTCTCTATCTCCACTGTATTCAATTGCAAGCTCTTGACAACTCAAAATTTGCCATCAGCGGCTATTATTCAATAAATGCGGGCCAATGCGAATCAACAATGCCGGAGTGAGTCGATTGTGTTGCAACTTGTCGCAAACAGTGTATACAAAATTCAGAAGAGAACACTAGAAAATTGTGCAGATCCCATGAGGCATTCATTCAATTTAACCTTGTTTCATTGTCATCATTTTCTCTGTGCACTTCTAACCATTGCAAGGATTAATGCTATACTCACTTTTGAAGACCTAGATTTTTTTTGCTTCGGCAAACTTTATCTTTGACTACTGGCTACAATTACTTACTTTCAAACAAATTAATGTTAAAAGCAACATGTGACATATCACTGAAAAATGAGCATTTCATTTCTTTAATACACTTCAGTGCAACCGAAAGAGTATCATTAGTGTTGCCTCCACTGTCATTGGCAAAGCAATAAGTAACACTTTTCAAAGGAAACAAGTTCATGGAAATTTACAAAGCACAATTTATTGTAAGAATGCATTGAAGTTGTATTTTTTTCTCTTTCGCTTCTTCTGTCAAGTGAAATTCTTCTCAATTGTGACAATAACAACATTTTCTCAAGTTGTACATGTGCATCAACTGTCACATTTTCCAGGATTCGTTTTTCCCGATGTTTTTCCTTTCAATACTTTCGTGACAATGAGAACGCATTTTACTGAAGGCATCACGTTTTGCAGCATTGTTGTTATGGCATTTATTTTGCCAGTTGGAGAATTCATCGCTTTTGCATTATTGTGACATCACAATAATACAAGTGCCTCTAACGATTCACTGTCTCAAGTGTTATTTAAATGTGAACAAGAAAGAGAGCGAGAGAGAGAGTGAACAAAGAGAAAAGAAACTACTTTTTACCAACTCCATGGATTGATGTCGGGCTCTGGTTCATGCAGCGAATAAATAACTATTGACGTTGACTGTGCACGACTCCAAAGGCTGCTTTCTTTCTCCAGCCAAATATACACATACCTCTTGCGCACATAATAACAGTTAACTAAAAAGATGCACAGAACACTATTGACGTTTAAAGTGTTGTTCTTTAGATGACTTTATGCTTATTTTCATTCTGTTCATTTCCCGTCAATCTGCTTTCATCTTGATCACAGAAAGAGAAGTGAAAAAGAAAATGAAGAAGCGCAATAAGATGAAGAAGAAATGTATCTATTTTATTGTTTGCAATGCTCAACAAATAATAGCCGACCGTGGATTTAATGTCAATGTCGAGTGTGCTGAGCAATCACTTCAAACACACGCGGCCGAAACTGATGTCGCATTTGCATGCTATCTTTCACTTGAAATCAATCTCAATCCTAAGCTGCATCAATGGCATTCACATACGCTTATGATTGATGTACATACGTGATGCACTTGATATTGATATGGAGCGACATTTATGAATCTAATGGCATCGATATCCGATGAAAAACGGGCCGACGCACATCATTCTCGATATAATGCATTTGAATATCAACGAAATGCAAATAAGTGTATCGAATTGTGAAATCAAACATTTTCTATCAGCTTTAACCCGACTTTAAATGCTATTCAAATGCTTGATTTGACGGTTTGATTTTTATTTCTAGTTAAAATTCCTTTTGATATTATCCGAAACTGGATGAAGGATTGAAAGAATACAAAAGAATATATACTCAAATTGCGTGCTTTGAAATACTGAAATCAAGAAATAATAATTCTGAAAAATGGCCCCGAAAAAATGCGTTTCGCTCCAAATGAAAGCAGACAAAATAACAAGTTTCACCAACACAAAATAGTAACATTTGTTTTATGCTCGCTATTTTTCAAAGGCGCTGAACAGAAGAGTAATAGCGAACTGACTTTTGCTATGAATGCATTTGATGTGGAGCATGAAAGATGCCGGGAAAAAAAGAAAGAATACGATGAAATAAAAGATGTGTTGAACATAAAAAAGGTATTTGGAGGTATTTCTTTTAGAATGAGTCCGATTTCATCTCGTCTATCGTCCTTGGCGTTTGTGTAAAATAAAAATGAAGAAAAAGCGAACAAAATTTGTTCATCAAATACCGCCAAATTCAGGTCAAAAATACAAATTTTAATGATTTTTTTTTTCTTAACTTCGCAAATGTTTTCTCATTTTTGCATTCTCTCATTTATTTCGAACATTTTAACTGGCATTTCACTTTTTCTTTGAAATTTTATCCAAAGTTTTTTTTACCCCATCGCGTGTTCATCACTCAATCCGTCTTTGTCCATTTTGCTCTGTACTTGTTTCTTTGCTCTCGTTTTTGGTTTCATCATACAATTTGGTTTTTTTGTTAACCGTTTCTGTCTGAATTAACTTGAAGATTGAAGTGTTTACCGCCTGTTTTTCGATGTTTTTTGTGAAATTCATTTCGCACGCTCCACAGCTGGACAAGTGAATGACGAAGAAATGTAACGAAATTATTTGATTTGAAGAAATGTAAACGATTCACCGTCGCATTTGATTGGAGCTCTATGTTTAGATTGAGGGTATTGCAATAGCTGGCTGATGATGCGGTTTCATCACAATGTGAAAATACCATACATCTCGTTTTTTCGAGTCTTCTTTTTAAACTCTCTTTTCATCGAGCACAATTTACTTTTTTCGATACTTTTGATCAATAAAAGGCACATACTTTAAATTGATACCGAAAAAAATAGACACGAATTCTTTCTTTCTACCCATTGACATGTAATCAATGCGAATAAAAGACGGATCTTATGGAATTCACCATATTGTTTGTCTGGGGCATAGATGCCAATCTTGAAGGCAATCAGCGCCAAACAATTGACGTATAAATATTTTATTAAGTTGATGTCGAACGTGCGCGATATCAATGGGCCAATTTACTGTAACCAGGGACAGTCGACAGTAATCAATGCTCCACATTTTTGGCTCACTATACCGTTTGCCAACTTCTACCAATTTGATGATATCGATGATTTTTGTTCGTTCAATGGGTCAAATTCAGTCTGACCTCAACGAGATTATATATTGACATTTCAAATATTCTCAATGAATGCTTAGCCAACAGCACGACGATGACGATGTTTTTTAAATTTTTCTATGCATTTGAATTGACGAATCAATTATTGAGTTTTAGTTTGTGTCTGATCTATTTGACATTTTTTGTGACATCATTTCAAAATGGTCGAGTACTTTTTCTCTCATTTATTTAAATGATGGTTAGATTTTCACAATTGAATGTTACACGTACCTTTTACTAAAATGTGAGCCTGATGTTTTTGAGTGTTCGTTGTGCAATTTACTTTTATTGCACCCAAATCAGCATACTCGATTACGTGATCAGTATTTTTTTTCACCTTTTTTGTTCAAATTTCTTGTGCTCCACTTCTTATTTGTGTGTTTGCATTCAAAATAGAGAAAAAGAAACGCCACCGCATCACAATAAGAATCGAGAGTACGAACAAAATTCACGAACGGTTTCTTTTATTCTTTACAATTGGTTTTGTTGTTACTTTCTGTTTATCGTATGCCGTCTTGTGCTTGTTTTCTTTCGTCGTTGTTTTTGGTGCAATAAAAATTTGTTTGTTGAAAATGACAAACAAACAATTTCAAGAAATATTGCTCGACAAAAAATCTATATCTGACTGTGAGCGTGTGTGCGCTCGCGCGCCATTGTCATCATCAACAATTCGCACCATTACACGCACCCAAATTGTAATAATGTATTCATCGTTTCAAGGCTTGTATAAATAATAGATGTTACACTTCGGCTGGATGCGTTTCTTTGTCGTATTTATTGGTATTTGTATCTGTTTTTTCGCCCAAAGCCATATTGACGAGACTTATTTGAATATTGTTTCTCGGGTTTTCGCCGCTTTTTTGGATTTGCCGGATGAAAAGAAAGTGCACATGGTTTGGGACTAACAACAACAAAAATTCTCGCTTTTTATTCGTTTCTTTTATAGTTATTTGACGAATTGGAAAAAGGTGTTGTTGTTTTTTTTTTTTCATTTCAGTCGAAGCAACAAAAACGTCGAACAAAAAACGGCACCGACAATATTAAGAAACAACGATAGAGAAAATCGTGCGCATTCAATGAAAGTGACCGTTTTTTAAAAAACCATTCAATATTATTCATTGTTTTTACGACATTTTTTTGTAGATTTTTTACCATGCAAATTTGTCGGATTTTTCTTTTGTGTGTGACTCACTGAAAGCGCATTACGACATGGATATTAGCTCACGCATCATACACAGCCGTTGTGTCGCACGGTCGCGTTGTTTTATTTCGTTGTTAGCATCAATCATAGCATTTTCGTTGGAAAAACAAAGAATTCACAGAATTGCCGACCGAATATGAAAAAAAAAATTGATAAATATTTCTCAATTCTTTGGCGAAACATTTTCATGCACCAATAAATCATGAGCTAATTGTATCAACGCCCAGACCATAGCCCTTTATTTAAAACCCCATTTTCTTTTGGAAATATCGCTGAAAATTATTCTACTTTTTTTAAATGTGAATATAAATATTTTTCGCTTGCTTAGTGTGATATTTGAATAAAAAAGACCGTTTCGTGAATTCAATACAATAAATTCTATTCATTCGTCGATAAAAAAAGAGAAAAAAATATGGATTCTATTTGAAATGTTCAGTGAAACCCAAAAAATGTGCTCGTTTCGCATGAAATTCAAATCGTTTGATCGATTTTCGGACTTGGTTCGTTCTTTTGTGAAAAATATTCTCTCTATTCTCATTGAAATGAATGAAGATGTATCAAATTCCCTTGCGTTGTTAAAAGGATGAATTCAATTTAATCCAATCAATAGGATCGAATTCATTTTCTTTTTGTCCATTTCCAAAGCTGATTTATGCATTCGTTACCACAAATAGTCTCCGATTACCATTTTCGGATATGAAAAATATATTTTTTCTAATGACCACAAAAAAAAAACTAGAACAGACTGTACAGTGTACATCCCACTTCACTTTCATTCATTTGTCAAGTGCTGTTCATTATTTGAACTTTTTTCAATCGAAATTAAAATGTGATGGAATTAAAGCAGAAAGTGCCACTTAATGTTGCAATGCGAATGCAGTGGTGTTGTGAAAAAATAAACTGGTGAATTTCGTTTGTGACCGCGATATGCGATATTTTCAAGTGGATATTAAATGTATGTAATTTGATACGGCAGAGGTAAAAGCCGTTATAATTTTCTCTCTCTTCCTCTCTCTCTCTGTCAATTTCAAACGGCTCAATCATCATTGAGCATCAAAAATACAACTAAATGCTCCTTGTGCACGTTCACTTTGTTTTAGTCTTCTGTTGAAATTCACGTGACGATAAGTGCACTTCACTCACCCTTCGGTGCGGGCTCTTCCCCTTCGGATGTGTGTTTGATAATCAAACATATTTCTCATTTTACCACATTTGCAAAACCGCAAAAAAAACTGTCATAGAAAGATATATCCATATATTTTTATTAAAAGTGATCATTTGCAACTAATGCAGGAAAATGTGCAGAAAAGCAAACTTCATAATGGAATCGAAAATATGCGATGCGATATATGTAATACGATATACCTTCATTATTCTGAACATACAAACTATGCAGAGTGTCACAATGAGTATGCATATGGTTCGTTCGGAGTATGTTTTTTTTTCTTCTTTCAATACATAGTATCACTTTATCGCCTAGCATTAACATCCAAATTACTGTGTGCAATATCCAAACGGCTTTTGTTTTCTATGCGATCACACCCAAGCACTTTCATCTCATACTACCGAATTTATGACGGCGCTGCATTGATAGCTATCACAAAGAAGCGAAAACTTTTGTTTTCTTTTTCATCATGTGCTATTGATGACATTATGTGTGAAGGCGGCGGAAGGATGGTAAAAGCCGGAATTGAAACTTCTTCGAAGGGAAATGATGAATAATAAAGCCATCAGCACATTTTCCGAAAGAGACAAATAAACAGACGTAAACGACATATGTGGCACAAGCATCTAAAGTCGTCTAAAGTAAAGTGATGATGGAAATGTGTGTGAACATCGATATCAAAGCAAAACAAAAATGGTCCCATCATAAAAATAAATTTTTTAGTCATTTTCCAAGTCGAATCATGTGAATATCGTTAAGAATTGAATGGCCATTCGGCCCATGTTCCATAGAATTTTCGAAGAACAATGTTGATTCAAAATTATAGACAACTAAGGCATATGTTAAATCGCTTATCCACATATTAAAATTCATACATCGTGTTGATTCACCACAAAATTGAATATACAACACAATTCACACTTAAGTAAAGGCCTTGAGTTTTCCAGCATAACCGAATATCCGTCGAACATTTGCCTTATCGCCTGTAACAGACATCAATCATAAATTGGATTGGTCGATGTGTTCGTGTTTGATGCCATTTGTCACCTCTCGTTCAAAGTTTCATATTTCGTCGTTGTGAATATATATGATGATCGATGTTTCGGATTAAATTTTGCCATTTGTTTGCAATAATGATACAATGCATTGTCGATTCAAAAGTGAATAACAATGGATTCGCTTTGTATCGAATGAACCAAACTGAATACAAATTTTCAATGTGATGTGTTGTCATGGTTAAATTGAGCCACATCATTGTAATTTATTGATTATTATGATACCAACTATATACGTCTCTACCACAATAATAGATCATGATAATATAGCTATGAATCTAATTGCAATGCCCAATTCGGATTGCACTCGACTCATTTTGTGAATTCATACATCATCAAATGGTGGGACTGGTAAATCGAATCTATTTACCTTCGTGTTATCGATGACAATGAGATCGAATACCATAGATAAATCGGTACATTCTGTCCAAACACAATTAAAAGGACAACCACAAATTTGATATGTATTGTGTCTCTGTGTGTGTGTTTCACACATTGTGGCTTCGTGATTGAGATATTTGCCATTTTCCTTCTTTTTCTCTTCATATTCAACATCTTTTGTGCCATTAACATCTCAATGTGGTGCGCTGTGTCCTTTTTCTCATTCACTTTTTCGTCTTATTCTCTCTTTTGGTCGTTTCCTTCCCGATTTTTATCAAACAAAAGAGGCAACTTTTAGTTCGTGTTTTGGGTTTAAAATACATCATTTTTGCTGTCATTGCTTCGTATTTTTTTCGGCGTCGTTTATCGGATACATTGTTGTTCGGATGATGTAGTGCAAAGCGATTCGTTTCATTTTTGATGACAAAATGTATATGGTTTTTTTTTTCTCGGAATCGTTCGAATTTTCTACAGAATGAGCATTTTAATGTTTTAAAGCCTCATAAATGAGCAATATTCTTTTATCACTTTTCGAATGAAATGCGGCAGTCCTTTGCGGGTATGCAATATCTCAACTTCCGATCAATCATATTTTGATATTTAATGGGAAAAAAAGTTTTTTTTTCATCATAGTTTTTTGTTTGCACATTATTTGAACTTTTTCCATTCATTTGAAATACACGGATTTATAATTTAAATGCATGAATTTAACAACAAATTACTACAAAGTATTTGGAAATTTGTGGAAAAAGAAACAATTGTTTACCATTATTTGGAATCGTAAATATGATTATAGACTATATAGTACGAAAATGAATGTTGTCAATTTCGTTCATTAAACTTTCGTTTGATAGCTGTGACAATTTTGTCTGCAAACAAGCACTATTTTAACGGCTTTGTAATTAAAATTCGGCAGAATTGTTTGCATTAAGTAAATAAATTATGATGCACAGTGGCCAATTTTCCCACACACAAACTGAAGTGCGCTTGAAACATGGCGTGCACATTTATTTATAGCATTTATTTTCCACAAATTGCTCTATCACCGACATTTTTCTGTTTTCGACTTCAATCATCTCAGTTTTGAATCAAAATTTGTTGTGCCTTGGTACACATTCAAGCAATTCTTACGTGTGTGCTGAATTTAAAGTTATTTATTCATTTGTTTAACATTGTTTCTCAACAAAACTTTGAACAAGTATTCACGCATTTACTACGAACAACTTTTTTTTAACAAAAAAAAAAAACTGAAACGAAATTTGTTCGATTTTTTTTTTCTTTTATCGTGTTTGTGGAACAGAAAAGTTTATTTAATTCCACCAACGGCAAAATTATTAGTATTTGTTCTTTTTCAATTTCACTCTATAAAATGCTTAAGTAATTGCGTATTTCACTTTGTACAACAAAACGAATAAAGACGACCGAGAAGAGAGAGAGAAAAAAATATGACGAATAATACAGCGAAAATTCTTTTTATAACAAAATATCATGTTTCATAGATCATCGAGTTTAAATAACATAAAATGTGTCTACATTGTGCACTTACATATTTGATAGACATTTCTTTTGTTTTGAATGAAAAAAAAAACAACGACGACGACGACACATGATGAGAAAAACTTCCATTGTCATTATTTGCTTGAATTGAAAGTGAAGAGTGCAATGCACACATCCAACGAACTCATAGACTCGATTACTCGATGTGAACTTTTTATGGTAACACGATAAAAGTGCATAGTGGAATGACACTTCAACATATCGTCGACTGAAAGTGACGCAAAAAATAATATGAAATAAAAAGGAGACGAAGAGCAAAACTGAGTACAGAGAGAGAGACAGACAAGTTGAAATCAAAGTGACCTTTTTCCAAACTGATTTCGATTTTCGCCGTCAAATGTCAGGCACAGTCATTTTTTAAACGAAACGACCAAACAGAAAGTGTACAATCAAATGTAATTTAAGAAGCACCATTTATCGGTGGAAATGGTTATCTGAAAACGAAGAATTCATCACAACGGTGAACGAGCTGAAAAATACAACATTTACGTTAGCTACGAAATATATTTAGCTGCTGCTGCTTGTGTAATTTTCGATCAAAAAAGCGATATCTCTTGTCTAACCGACTTTATCTATCATGTAAATTGTCTGCAGCTTGTTAAAACAAAAAAAAAACTGAAAAGAAAATTGAAACTCATTAAAACTAATATGAAAAAAAACTCTATTTTCAAACCGATGATGGTGTGTAAATAGAAAATTATGGTTATAAAAACGTCGAGATGTGAGCATTAGACGAAGAAATACTATGAAATTAAAAAAAAATTGATTCATTTGTTTAAACATGAAACAAGATCCTTTCTGACATTATCTGCTGCTATTATAGCTACCTATCTATTATCTTGTTGGCTACCGACCGACACATTCATAAATCCTTCGACGGAGTTTATTTTTTGATTACTATTTTAATTACACACAGGATATTATATGCTAATGCGTCCATACTATCATTATATAAATGATATAAAAATATGAAAAATGAAATGCATGTTGTGAGTCGCCAATGGTTTGGCCATGTGTTGGTCGATATAGAAATGTAAAAGTAATAATAAAGAGTTTTAGTGACCCAACCAGAGGGCAAAATGTTACGATATAATTTTGATGTACGTGATGAAAATACCAATTGGGAAACTATTTTCCATTTACTCTGGTTTCTTTTTGAATTAAATCAAACAAAAGCCAAGCAATAACCTGTGCGAACAAACCCGACTTGAATATATACAGTCATTTCTTTTTGATTCGTGAAAAACTTCTCTTGCAAGTAAAACGCTGTTGAAATTCATCGTATACTCGACGCAACAATGTTGAGACGATAACTGAGTTAGCGTTTCACCCGACTGACTGCCAAATGATGATTATAGTTTTAATTGTTGTTTGTGCATGATGCCTGTTTACACAACCGCCTTTCGGTCATGGAAAAAAGAATGAGGAGCATAAAACAATGAGTTTACATAGAACACGGTGACGAGCACGGTGGTCAAATGAATTTCAAACAAACGGAGGATGAAAAAAAGAAGCTCAAAATAAACCGACATTTTTTGATATGTATCCGCGTGTGTGCATATCAATTTTTTTTTTAAACTATACCGAAAGAAAAGAGGAAAAAAAATTGAAACTAAAACATTGCGATGGCAGCCAATAAAAATACTCATTAACACGCGTTATAAGGAGTGACGAGAGAAGAATGTGAGAGAAGAAAAAAAAATAAATGCAGAATATGGGTTGGATTTCCGTTACATAAATGCCGCAGTCTTTTACAACACAATGCACGCTTTTTATTTGAACGTCATTAAAACAAAACAAAATGGGCATTATTAGTTTTATTCATGGTGCTAGAAATACAGCAGAGTGTGCATATGTTTAAAAGGAAACTGGATACCGTACAAAAACCGCCATTTGATGAAAAAAGCAATTGAATCGTGTTTAAAAACTCATTTTCCAAACGTCACGACGCCTTTGAATATATCGCAAGGATTATAAATGCACACACACACCTACATATTAAAGTGATACTGCTTGTAATTCAAAACCACACCACCTACAAAAGCCACCGATTTCAATAGCATATCCAAAAATCGAGCCAAGTTCTGGTTGTTGTTGGTCTATGAATGTATAATACTTTTATGTATTCATCCGTTCGCCCTTATGCATGGCTAACGAAGGAAAAGAGAGAGAGAGAGAGAGAGAGAACGATGATACACATTTCATAACAATATTTCCGAATTTTTGCATTGTGATTGTAATCAGGCTCAGGATCTTTCTTTATTTCGATTTTTTTTCACATTTCAATACACTTCATTGTTGGATGCGAACAAATGATTTCTGAAAATCTCTTTTTCTCAAATTGATATGTGTTCGACAGTTCATTTTTCTCATGAAATTTGATTCGAAATCAAAAAAATAGAGAAAATTAAATACCTAAGCAGATTTTCAGTCTTTTTATGCCATTTTTTTTAAACCACTAATCGCCAAGAACAATTACATTTAAGAAGATTCAGAAGGCATTTCTTCCATAATTGAGTGGTATTCTTTAAATAAAAACGTCTGAAATCAATGGACGATTATTAATTGATTTCAAACCGACAAATTCAATCGTTAAGAGGCTTGTTGACTTTTATTAATTTGCTCATGTCAATGCGTTTTCAAATCGAAGCTATGTGCCAGTTCATTCTGTAGGCACAAAGGCCAACCAGTAATCCAACATCATTACGATAAACATGAGAAATTCACATTTCCAGAACACACTTTATGAATAATGTAATGAGAGAAACAGAAGAAGAAAAAATCATTCATATTCAAAACATAATAATGCACACGAATTTATTCGTTGCTTGGTGCTGGTGTTTCTATTTCTCTCCCGACTCTCAACAAAATAATGAATGAATTAATTGAGTTCATCCGTTTCGAGGCGAATAAATGTAAATTAAATAATTTCATTGCAAACTTTTGCTTTTATCTTGAACTCACCAAAAAAACGCATAAAACATTATGAAAATTTCATTCGCTATGCATGTACGACAAGAAACAGTGGAAGTGTAACGGCGAATTTGCATTGAAAAAGCGTAAAAGTGGTTTAAATGAATAAAATAAAAATGAAAGTCTTGGGATGTAGCGGCAGTCGCACGCGGGTGAAATAAATTTAAGATTTTATTCCATTGCATTGCAATCGCCGGGGAGTTATGTTAAGTGTGTATCGGTCGCGCGGTAGGATACAAGATGCGAATGACCTTAGAATTTCATAATAATAATCTGTGTGAGTGATTATTGCCGTTGATGAACGCAAAGAGATAAGAGCCAAATGCCAGATGTGAAATGTTAAACATTATTATGATTCATCGTTAATCCACTGTTAATTGTATGCTTCAGTGATTCTAATTGTAGGCTTATCACATGAAATTGCGTTTTCGTATGGTTCTCTAAGCCGCTTCGAAATCATTTAACAATTCTGGCCAAAACATATGCTTCGTTCATATGTCTTTGTTCATAACGAGCCAATTGAAACGATCCAACGCTAAAGAGAATCAAACACCAAAAGCAGAATAATTGAAAATGTTGCGGTTAGACAGACGAGCAAATGAAATTGATGAAGTGCGTAAATAAAGCCCATTCACTCATTCTATTCGGGAAAAAAATGACGAGAAGATGAGTAGAGCATAAAAAAAATGTCAGAGATCAGAGCGCAATAATTGCCGATTCATTTACGATTTGGATATTGTCAACAACGGAGAATGTACACGACACTGTGATGCATGTGGTTAACCGCAGTTCCGCAATACACATATGCACACGCTCTCAATGTTTTATATGAATGATTGCTGCAGTGGAGTATGCATTTAAAATAAAGTATGTACTTTATGTGTGTGTGCGCGCGCGTGCACTTTAGAGACAAAGCGACATCATTAAATTTAATGACTCAGAATGTCGGTTTGGCCAAACGACCATTGCAAGCATATATGCGAAATTCATAAAAATTCAACACAATTACACATTAGTCGTCATCATAAATTCTAGCTAAAACCATAACATTTTCCATGACGTTTTACGTCACTGCACAGATTTGGAGCAATTATGTAGTAAGTAGTTGCTAGCGAAAATTGACTTTGTGTGGAATGTGAAAAACTTATTATGAAATTAACAATGTGTTTTACGAGTACAAATATGCCCGTCCTGTATTATTCCTTAAAATGACATCAATTGACAGATTTACTTTAAAATTTAAATGCTCCGAATAACCTCCAAAAAATCTTATGGCGGATACAAAAATGCTTTGTTTCAAATACTGATGGCACAATTCCTCAGAGGGATCCCTGGAAAAATCCATATGGGTTCCTCACAAGAGTCACTTTTATCTAGTGCAAAAAATGGCTCTTGGCAAAACCTTTAGCAAAAAGTGGAAAAAAAGTGATTACAGGGCTCAAAAATCCCCAAGAATGTTTTTTGCGTTTCGAATAATATTTTTTGAAGGGGGGTTAACCAATGTGAGGATGTATAGAGTTCAAGTATCTTTGAGTCGACGGTGGCGCCGCCCATTTCAAAGGGAACGTCAATGTAATTTAACAACTCAAATCGTAACTAAACAGCGCGCTAGAACATTATCTCATCAATTCAACGTTTGCAAAATGTCAAAGTCATCATTCGATCTAATTGAAATCTGTGTTCGTTAATATGATTGGAAAGGTCGTTTGAAGCAAACTACATAAATTAAAGTATGGATGAAAGATTAGAGTTGCAGCAAAGTATGCTTGCAGCAAAATCAATGTGATTTCCCGAATAAGATTCAAGGATCAGATCAAATCTGATATTAATCTTATCAAATCGAACTACATGTCAACTCAATATATTAAAGATACATATCCATCAAAGACAGTTTCCACTTTTATGCACACAACAAACTTGAACGTGAATTTTAAAATCGAATTTCTCGTTAAGTCATTCATATTTTTTTTTCGTCGTTTTTCATAGTGGCAAGTGTGATAAAATGTGTTTGAAATGTGTCGATACATCCTCCCATTGGGGTTAACTCGAACCCTAGGAATACTCGTCAACACCTATGCAGATTATTGAATGAATAATTAAAACTAAAACTTTATGGTGGCAATACAAAAGCATTAAATGTTTATTTAAAACAAAATTACTCGCATTTGATTTAGTTATATATGCATACAAAGATGAGCTCCATACAGTTTAAACAACATTCTATTGAACTAGTTGTTGACTTTGTTTCGAGCAAGCAATTCTCCCGGGCTATTGAAAAAGTGGACATTATTCGGTACTACATACAAAAATTGCGTAAATTTGATCAATCAACGTTACCACATATTTTAATTGAAAAATGTCGAAAATATTTCATCTTCAAAACAATATTCAAATATAATCTACTGGTAGGAGTAATTGGACTTCTATCCTAAAAATAGTTCATTTTGATTATCTCTCAAGAGATTATTAGTTTTACATACACGAAATTAGCAATCATGCATGCTTCCAACTGAAAATAACGATAATGAAATACAACTAGCACTTCATTTATTTTAGTTTTCATAAGCACATTGTCATAAAAACATGCTGGATATGCAGTGTGCATATCCTCTAAATAATATTTCGGCAATAATAATTTCTTGTTGGTAGTTAGTTTGTTGTTTTAAATTTTTGTCATTATTCAAAAATTCCATTGCGTTAGGTGCACATTACAAAATGCAAGGGATATGGATGAAAATAAATTTAATAATTGTGCCGTGGATTGGGGTTCATAATTGAATTTGCACGGAAATATTCCATAAATTTAAATGAAAATGTATTTGGTGAATCCGGATCGGATGCTGAACGAAGTTAATCCGGAGTTTTCCACAATTGAATCGGATATACAGCAACATGATGTAATTTTAGCCAGGTGAAGAGCTCCGGGTAAAATTTAAAATGCACAAATCATTTGAAAATCCATAGGTATCGAAAATGTGCAATATTCATTGAGCTGTAATTAGTTCACGTTACTAATTTTAGCATTGAGCTAGCAAACGGAATATTTGCACATAACCAGGTTGAAATATAACCGAAAATTGAGGCCTATGGCATACGCAAACCACGTCACGCTCGTAGTTAGAATACGATTTTTACATTTGAATAGTCAGTTATTTGGCCATTTGCAGTTATGGCAAATATTAATTCAACATTTCTATTTTTTTCGTGAAAGCATCACATGCCGAATTTCTCATACGCACAAAAACACAGACACACGCATACCGATACGGTAATTTTGATTTACAATTAAACATAGAAACAGTGCTGCACGATTGCTCATATGACATTCGATATTGACCAATTTATCAATTTAATTATTCATTTGAATCCAATACAATTGGATTATTTCGTTCGATTGGGGTTGTTTAATGGCATTTGTACAACTCTATTGGCAATAATCATACTTATTAACGGTAATGTTTAATTTAAAGTCAATTGTTGTATACCTTCGTCGAATGGCTGTAATTCATCACAACATTCTTTGCCAGTGAAATTGAAATTGTGGAAAATGGTATATCTATTGAGTTTGATTTGGATAGTACATATAAATGATATCATAAATGAACAAGTTCTCATCACCCACGTCATAAATTAGCGAAAAATCAATAATAATTGTTGAACAATGCATATTTGTTATACGATTTGCGATGCAAGCATAATGTTGACTTGAATTTTAATGATGAGCCAATACCATGGCCATCAATGATAACCAAAAACTATTCCACAAAAGTTCTTTATTTTAGAAGGCAACATTTTTTTTGATCGAGCAGTATATAATTTTTTTCACCAAAAAAAATAAAGAAATTACATGTCTCCATGATTTCTTGTGCTGTTACTAATAATTCCAATGTTTGGTACATGGAAAAAAACTTTGTTGCCCCGTGGACATAAAAGAAGAACATGATTCTTAGCCAACGAAAAAATTGTAACCAGCATTAAAGATGACAATGACTTGACTTGATGAGCAACGAAAAAAAAACGATGACGACGAAAACTACAACAAACTAGAAATATGACATACAATCCCCGTTGGCATACACGATTGCTAAAGGAATATATATAATGACAACGTTTACATTAGAATGCAACATAACAATGGAAAAAAAGAATGAAATTCGAAGAAAAGAAGAACATACGACCGTACTGTTGTCGCATTTTGGCTTTTTTCCACGAACGTGCTGTGCATAGATAACGACAAAAAGACCAATGTCCTTAACCAAAAAAGAAATGGAAACAAAAATCCGGTGGTACAGCATTACATGCGGAATGTTTTTGACTCATCGGTCTTTTTCATTTCCCCCCAATGTCACTCTATTCATGTTTGGTTAGTTTCATACAAGGAAGTTGAAAATTTTGATAATAGAATAGATTTTCAAAGTAAATAGCATCGAAAAAATTAATGGCATACTGAGCCGGATTTTTACAAACACCATAAATGTGAAATTTTACACATAAAATCGAAGTGAAATGGAAAAGTCTAGCCAGACAATGTGTATGCATGGTCAAAAATTCCTCTTTCCGGTGAAATATGTTTTCCATCGAGTCAATGGACACAATTTTGTGTATTTTCATTGAAAATTCTAACGTTCACTATAGATTATAAAAAATGCCATTTTCGAATGCAGCCTAGCAACTCCATTTTTGAATGCCACATTGAACATACAGTAACAACATTCAACAATCACAAATTCCATAAGGCAATATTATCCATTTGTGCATTTTCATCGAATTTCCTATTTAACTTGTGTCACAATATTGCTAGCATTCATTTTATTTATGCGATGCGGTAAGCGCTCACCTTTTCGTGGAAAAGCAATTATGGTTGCTAGTGAAAAATATTTGCAAGAATAAAAGTGAAATAAACACGGACCACTGTTTATTCGAATTGCTGCGTATATTGCCGCTGCCCATTGATCATCAATCGCATTTTCTGTCTGTTGTATTTTGTGTAGTGAATGAATGTTTAAATTGCGAAGTACATTTTCATTGAAACTCACTTCACATGGTTAATTCGCGGTTGATTGCATTCCACTACCGTTGAATTCGATTTAATTCTATGCTTTAATGGATATACAAACAGAAAAAAAATCGAGCAAAACTTCATCATTTGGTGTTCTATCTAAAATTGGGAATCATTCCAGTTCAGAAATGTTCGATGGAATTCACAGGAGAATTCAAAACAAATATTGCTGATGATTTGTTCTAGTTTTGTTTTCTCGATGTTTTTGTGTGCAATCATCTACATTTTTATAGACAGGGGAAACGCTGATAAAAACCAGTTTCGAACGCTCTTTCTGCTGCCAAATGTTGTGCTCGGCGGAAAAAAATATGCACGAGAAGCAGCAACACCCAAAGTGGTAAAACACATGAGCATCCCGTTAGCATGAAAAAGTAAGCATTGGGAGTTGAAATGAAAATGTGTACACGGAGTGATTTAAATAACAAGATAGAGGGTGTTGATGAATATAAATTGAGTCATATATAGAGAGTTTTGTTGTTTATTTCATTTCGTTTGTTTTGTGTAGCAGCGCGGTATCAAAATACTTGGTTGTGTTTGCCGTTTATTTTGTATGATAACCTCTGGTGTCTAGGAGCGTCTAACATAACCTTTTCACCATAAATTCTGTCTTCAGTTTGATCGTTGAATATATCGAAAAGAGGCCGCCTATTCTTGAGCCAAATATCACAATAAAAATAAAGAAATTCATAAAAAATGTATGCGTGTGAGTTAGAGTCAAGCGGGGCGTATTGATGGAAAATTCAGTTGACTACTGTTTTTCTCGCTATCTTGTGTTTGTGATAACACAATTCTCATGCTTCAATAACACAAACTCCTAATAAAAAATTATTTATTTTTTGCTATTTTTTTCCCTCATTCCAATTGTGTTTCTCTCTCACCTCCCTCTCTCTCTCGGTGCAATGAATATCTCCTTGTATGGATAGTCATAAATATAAAGCAATTTCACTCAATGTGTTTTTCTTTTTTCTTTTATTTGTGAACAAACGACAGTGTGCATATATGAATTTGGGGTGGAAAAAAATCTCTAAGATAAATAATAACGCAACAAAAAAGAGATCCATATTTTGAGTTTTGGAGCATATTGTTTGGTTTGTGTGGAAAAATTCACGTTCCGTATTGAATCGAACCACCATAAATATTGGTGTAAAGGTCGTTTACAAAAAAAAAAAAACTGAAAATATGAGGAACATTTTCATTCTCGATAGAAAATAAAATATGTAAATTTCCGTCAAATCGCAAAATGTAAAGCAAACACACTACGGAAACATTGAAAGAACGAAAAAAAAATAACTGCCCGAATCGAAATCCATAATAATATGAACAAATAAATTTCAAACTGGCAAATGCGAAACAGAAAACAACAACACAACCAATCGAATTGATAGTCATAAATTTTAGTTCGGTTTTATTCAAATATATCACTGCAGTGCAGAAATCGCATTTTCCGCTTTAAACTTTGGCTATTAATTTTCCAACATTAAGTTTTGTACTTTATGTTAAATCCGATTTTCTCGATGATCTTTCGTATTACGTGATAAAAAAAGAAGAAAGTTTAAGTGGCAGAATGAGTGCGGTTGAAGTGATAACATTCCAATATAAATGAAGAGAAGCTTTTAGTGAGAAATTCACCTCGGGTAACCTGTATACAATTAACTTTTCCATTGGTCTGTCTTGTCGTAAAACGGAAACTCTGCCTTTCGGCAAGGTAACTAAAACACCAAACCAAAATAAACAAAAAATGTTTTGAACTGAATTCAATCCATTTTCGACAGTTGTTTGTCTTTAATTCCCACGTTGACGTGATAATGTGCTAAGTACATTGCATTTCATTGCTTCGACTGCCGATTAACATCCGTTTTGTATTGACAGACGGCGGTGTTCGAATCGTTCACCACCAAAAATACCATTGGCCAAAATATTTTGATGAAAATCATTGGATAATACCGAAACGAATGCCAAAAGGTATTTTTCGTTCTTTTTTTTGGTACTTCGTACATAAACAAAACAAACCATAAATTCTCGCATTTCGTTATACCAAAGTCCATTTCATTTTCGCATAGATTTGTTATGCTCACCGATATCGAACATCTTTGGGTGGCGAAGATATCCTTAAGCTCAATAATTTTGGCCGTACGATAAATGCTTAAACGTGATTTATTCCATTGTTTTTGGGATTTTCTCCTATCTTAATTCGGACACTTTGTTCGTTTTACAAGGATTAACGGAATGATGGCCACAAAACTCAACCATTTGGAATTTTCATTAAGACGATTTTATTCAGATCGTATTCGTTCGGTTTTTATTTGGCTTTCAAAAGTATTTCTTTGGATTTGTTATACTTTTCGTTTTTGTGAACATGAACTTGAAACTTTATAATTACATTCAGGCGATGCTTTTATTTTTTCTTGTTTAAACGAGAGAGCATTCGAGACAAGAGCATTCAAATAAAGACCGTAAAATAAATAAAACATAAAATTTAATTGTGAATTGAGTTGTTAACATACGACAACAGACATCAAATGGATTGGCGATGTTTGCCGACAACTTGTTTACGATTTAATGCATGAGAAACGAAATTGAAAAGCGAAAGTGATTTATACACTCACACTCTGTTTCAATCGTTTGTTCGCACGAGCGCTCCATCTCGACAATATATATATTCATTGCAAGGTCTTGAGTGACGCGTGCTTATTGCAGGGTGCGTCGCGAAACGAAAAAAAATTCTTCTGCGAACACATCCTTTTGTTGTTTTAGAATCAATTCCGTCAAGGCATTTGACATATCACGCATTAAAGTCCCACAAGAATGCCATACCCTGTACAAAAATCCATCGCGATAAAAACTCATAACAACGCAATTTATTCACGACGATTTAATTTGATTTTGACATGCCTAATATGGAAAAATTTAATAAAATTATTACGATAATGAAACAACACGCATGAAACAAATGCTCATGAAAACATGTTACCGCTACAACAGCATTGCCGACGTCTTCGTCGTCGTCTTCAACGATAATAATATTTAAACCAAAAAGAAAGTCAGAAAAATGGAAAGGGCTAGAGAAGAATAAAAAAAACGAGCGTATAAACATGTATGCGTTTTTCGTTGAAAAGAAAATGGATGGAATTGAACGTAAATTTTGCATGTGCTGTATTGTACTGTTGTTTGGAACATGCATCACTCCAGGGAACAGTATGTTGAAAATGTTGTGGCACGTACAAATGAGAAAATATGTTTAATGCACATAATTGCGTGCACATGTACTCTTTAACATTACATGTTTGGGCACGTAACGTAAATGCAACCCTCCTTTGGAATATACAGTGTGCGAGCCAGCCAAGCCAGCCAGTCAGCATGCTCGTTTAGCTTTCATGTTCCCGTGGCGCTTTTCATTCGCACATACTCCATCCAATTTCAGTATGTTTCACAGTATTTTCACTTTGTCTAGCTTCCATCAGTTGAACAAAAGCGGCCCAAAATTGAGAAAAGTCAGTTTGCAATAGCCATACATGAAAATTATACATATTGTTTCATTTGTTCATTCAATAAATCCATTTCCATTGTAATTTTCGGTGGTGATGACTTCCTTATCGCCATCTTCATTCCCATCTGTTTAATGTAGTACAAATGTACCGCTGTTTCAGAATTAAACGAAATTCTCGCATAATAAAACCATTGTTCGGAAGAAGGAGAGAGAGCGAGATAGTTAGAGAGGAAGATAGAGGAGCGAGCAGAATGTGCTGCAAATGATTAAAACCCAATGGATGTGTCATGCGACGACGATGATGACAACAAAGACATAGGAAGAAAACAAACTTCAAAATACATTAAACCATGCCATAGTATTGGGAGAGCTTCATTGATTATGTATTAGGTGATGAATTTTCCATTCAATGGCAGTCGTTTTCTTTGGCAGCAAATTGGATTTTTTCTTCTTTTCCTTTATTTTAACTGAAATTGACAGATTTCATTATGAGTGTCAATATTATTCAGCACACATTGTTTCGACGGATATAGTGTGTGGCATAGTGAGTAAGTGCATCGACACATCGATGTCAATTCCATATGTCAATAAGGAATTCAAACTGTGTGATAAAATGTGAGCAAATAAAAGTCAGAACGTTGTCAGAAAAGCCGAGCCATTTAAATGAATTCGGAAGTATTCTTTTTTTCTTCATATCATACCCGAAATTCCAATCGTAAAGCATGCTTGTATTTCCATCGTATAATAAATGAATCGCTTTTGGTGTTATACAAATGTTTCGCATTACATTGCTGATATTGGGATATGTGTTTATAATATACACATAAACATCCTTTGGTAATACCCATTCAGATGATGTCGTACACACTACGGCCCAACAAAAAATACATGACAAATGAAAAGTCGCTTTTGCTGATTTCGCACATTCATTATTTTCATATAAAAATCACACACGTGTTACTCTCTCGCTCTGTCGATAAGATCGATTTCGACCGTCCAAAGCACACAGTCAATGGCTAGACTCTTTTTCTATTGTGCAAGCTCTATTTACGCTTGAATGGCTAATTCATGGTATCCGGTAAGAAAATAAAATAGACAAAAGTCATGACGTTTTCAATACCCCAAACCAATAAACTAGGCGAAATTGGCCAATTGTTTATCCAAATTATCGGTGTTGATTACAAACCATTTACATACATTTATCCTATGTTACCATGTTATCAAACCATTTCAATAGTGTTGAATACGTTGCTTTTTTCTCTGCGAGAGATGAGCGCAGTCAATATGATTGTATTATGACGTCACATATCTTACAGAAAAACGCCATCTGTGTAAAACAGGCTTACTACAATCAAAAAGTATAGTGAGGGGAATGAGATGAAGAAGAAGGGGAAACTTTTATACGTTTGATTTACATTGTAGTCAGCGTGTTTTACGTAGATGGTGTTATAAGTATCTGTCAAATTGCGCTTGCCCTTCGTTTCTCTGTCAACCAAAAATTAAAGTTTCGGTCAATGTTGTTGTCATGCACGATGTGATTTCAAAAACATTAAGAAATACTAATGCACACAATATATAGAATTTTTTTTACGAAATGGCTTTTTATTTTAAATAGAAAAACTGTAGTGAATTCGCGAAAGTTGTGAAAAAATGATGAAGACTGCCATAGCAATACTCACAACCAGATTTTCGTGCATATAAGAGAAAGAAAGAGTGAATGGAAAACCAATTATCTACCAAACATTCCTTTTGCAATACGTAAATTGGTAATTATGGATTCACTTCCTGCTGCGTGGCAAATAATTATACATTAAATTAGTTATTCTTTGTGAAATCTTATTTATTCAATTTCATTGCGTTTTGACATTTTTTTCATATTGACAATCAATTTAATCAACAATAAGATTGTCCAAGTAACGAGGAGAACATTTATTCTTGAAAGAATAAAGGACGAATTTTCTTGTGTTTATTTTCTTCAGCTTTCTTTTGAACCCTTTCTTCTTCTCTCCTACGCCTTTCTTCTTCTCTATTAAATCTTTGTAGTGCTTCACGTTGTTCCTGTTCATACTTCTCGTTATACTTGTCTAACATCTTCTGCGCTTTCTCCGCCTTACCTAGTTGCAACAATCGTTGATACTCCTCCCACAGATCATCGGCTGTTTTTGAGCCAGAAATACAGCCCATACCACCTATGATACCTTTACCATTGTTACTTGCATTCACTTCAGAGAATTGAATCTGTAGAAAAAAAGGAATATGAATCTGAAATCGCGATCCATCTTTAATTTTTAAACTTATTTACCCCACAAAATACGATTCCGAGAAAAAGTAGAGCGAAAATATTTCGATGCAACATGATTTAATTTAACTCAAATTAAAAAGATCGTTTCAATATGTTTTAGTTAAAATGTAATCGACAAGTTGACAACTAATTGCTTATTGATCACTCTATCGAATGAGTTCAGTGTATATACACTTTTGCACCTCACTTGAAGAATCGTTGCGTTGCAAATGTCACCTTCTGTTTGTTTTAATGAGTATGGAATTTTATACAACAAAATAACAATATCACAATTAACACATGTCACTGATGTCACTAAGTCAATATCAGCCTGCTTTTTGAGCCTATAAAAGTAGTACAACTAAGTATAAAATATGTTTGAAAACCACTACAAAAACCATTATCTATTAAATAATACATACTTTCATTTGTATTTGAAAAAAAAAACGAAATTTCCGAAATGCACCACATTTTTTTTATTTGTTGATGAGTTGTAATTTTCCAATGTTGATCATACTTAGTTATAACACACTTTTTACACCAAGTCTGGGACTCGTTCATGAATCATGATGGGGGAAAAAACCAAAAACCACAAATTAAAGGTTCGATGAATTTAAAATGTCACTGAAAATGTGGCTTTTGCCATTGTAATTTTACTTCTATCTCCTATGGCAACGCTATGAAATGAGCAACATTTTTTTGTGCGTGATGAGCAAGAGAGCGCCAAAAATTATATAATAAATTTTCTGAACCACAATAAGTACATACAATATTTTTTTTGTCCCAATAATGCTCTTTTGCGGAAATGTAAATTTAATTAATATTTTCGTATTTGAGGTTTTTATAATGAATTTGAATTTTCATCCGATGGATCTCAAAAGCACAAGAGGATAACTGGATACAAATATACAAAAAAGTAACAAAGACCAAAAAATTAATTTACTACATAAAATAAAAAGCGGCATTTCCCATTGAATGATGATTAAAAAGGCATTTTTGTTATGCACACGTAAATTCAATTAATTTCGGCTTCATGTTTCCAAAAAATGCAAATGTGTAAAATGTGTTCAGAACTGTGTTCAGAACTGTACATCTCACAACTCTTGAATTGCGCTTAAGGGCAAATTATATGTCCATTATAGTTTAATTGTTGTGTCCGTTTAATTGTGATTTAATGGATGAATATGAAAATTTAACACATGCAAACACACACACGCACCCATGTGGGACACGCCAAAAGAGTTTTTACCAAAAATTGAACAAATTAAAATTTCATTGGCAGTTTAAGTGAAAAAAAATGCTCAATAAATAATTCAGTTACCAGTCTTTAGTAGTTTTTCATGATAATAAAGGCCCTTTCCCCAGATCGAACAATAAATTACAATCAAATATTTAGGAGTGAAGTGTCCGCACAATTTGGTTTCATGTTTCGACACAAATTATTTATTGCGAATGGCAGCTTAATTTCTGTAGTGTGCCAACAAAAAGCTGATACGGTTAGTTTTTTGTGCATCACCTAAATTCCAATTAACCCATCATTTATTCAATCGAAACAAAGGCATGGTGGTCATTGTTATATTAGGGATTTAAAATGTAACAATCGTTGCTATGGGATTTCGATATAAATAGTGTTTATTTTCAAGCCACTGTAACTGTTGAAAGCTGATTATTCATTATGGGACGCAAAAACAGTTTATTTATTAAAAAGCTAGCTAAGATCGATCGAAGGTTTTTTTTTAAATACTAAACACTCTTTTTTACATTGTGAGTGTGAAAAGTGTTATGAATCCCGTAGTTACAACCATAGATGTGTATTGTGCATAGTTAACATATGACGCTCCTGTTCAAACATCAAAAATTAAGTAATGATTGATGAGTTCAAAATGGTGTTAAGCAAAACTCAATTTCCTTGTTATATGAAACATTCTATGCCATCACTTTTCAAGCCATTAAATTATTTTCACTGTTTCAATATTATATAAAGTTTTCTGCGGAAAATTTATGTTTTTGTGCCAACGAAAAATCGATAAAATGCTTCACGTAGTTTCTTACAAGACGGCGAATTAAAATGTGCAAAATGTGGCTGTAATCGATGAAATTGTTTTTTTTTTGTTCAAGCGATATGCTAACGAGCACAGACGTAAATCAACACCTCGCGCAAAACTGGTTCACCAGAAATTTAATTAAAAATTTCTCCGGTTGCTCCCGTTTCTTTCACACTCTTTTTCTCTTTCCTTTCCCTTTTTATGCTGAAAACTTGGCAAGCGTAAAAAAAGTTTTAGCAAAAAAATAAAAAAAAATAACACTGTTTTATTATTCTTGGCAATTAATTATGTGGTGTTTTCGAGTAGCATTTGCGCGCCTTCGAATTGGGATCAATTAAAGTTCCAACACAAACACCACAAAAAATAAAAGCACAGAAAAAACACACGCTCATATTTATTTCAACACGCTTCTCAGACGGCGTGCATGCCGTCCACACTTTTTTCGATTTTATGTGATGATGAGCCAAATTGTAATCGCATCAGATTCGAAATTCGAATCACGCATTTGGCTCATCTATAAACGAGAATCCCCCCAAATTACCATTTAGAAGTGGCCGGCAAAACAAAAGATACGGATTGTCTTGTTCTTTTTTTGTGCCAAATGTGCGACTGCATCGATGAACAGCAAAAGTGAAAACAAAATGCTATTTCGATAAAATGCATGGTTTTTGTTAAGGTGTGTTACACAATGAAAAGCCTAATGCCTTTGATGCGTATAAGTTTAAACAAAACAAAGTTGTAATCGCATTTAAAAAGTTGTGAGCATGCAATGCGTGCTCCTCGATCCGACACAAATCGAGTCGAGTTTGCATTTTTTTTGTTCTCTTTTTCTTGTTCGTCTACTGTAAATAAGAAGAGAGAGAAAAAAATAGAAGAAAAGACCTCATTATTAACGTTCGTTCGCATCGGAACACGTTCGATTAGCCGTCTCGTAAGTTTCCATACGACTCACTCATCCACACTCAATCACACTAGGGGTTGACTGTGCATCGTCCAATTGTTATCGTCATTAAATAACACTGATTGAATTGAAGTACGGAGATGGAGGGAGAGAGGTTGGAATCATTTGCAAGCCCGTTGTAAAGTAATCAATGGCCAACGAAGAAGAAGATTCATGCATACCCACACATTTTCCGAAGCGCTCTCTTTCTATCATAAAATTACCATGGAAAATGAGTTTAAAATTCAGCGCACATCATCGACAAATTATCTATTATCGTTGCTGTTTATGCATGCAAAATAAATTGAATATAATTTTTTTTTCTTTGGACCGAATTCAGCATACTCATTCATGAACGCTTTTCGAGCATAGAATAAAATATATAAAAAAAGAAATATCAGCTATGATTTAATTAAATTGAATTATACGTATATTATACTGAATCGAAGAAAAGAAACAATAGAGATGGAACCTTTTTTTTCATGGATCTGATTGAAAATCAATGGAATATTTCGCAAACAAATTTACGATGTAACTCAACTAACTTGCTTATGTTTTTCTCTTGCTCAACAGATAATGTAAATTGCCAAGAACCCCGACTTGAAATCCTTCCACGACAAACGCCACAATACAGACCGATCGGGAAATCGACGTTGATGACATGTCAAGCAAAAGTTGACAATCCGGATTTAATCACTGATTTGCGATGGAGAGGACAAGACAACATCAACATAATGCCAAAACAGTAAGTACTTTCACTGAAATGAAACTCGATAAACTACCGGATTTTCTCTATTTAGTACGGTCGACGGTGGAGCATAACTTGTACTTATATTTAATCCAATATATTCAACATTGTGATGAAAAATATTAATCTTATTTAGCTTTAGATACGATTTTAATTTACTATTTTCTCTTTCCTTTTGTCTCTATATCTTTGTACTTTGACACAAAAAAAAAATTACATTCCAAATTGCAAATTCAATTAGATCGAATTATTATATACCAAAGTATGATTCCAATGGAAGATTGCGTAATGAACCGACGTAAGTTAGCGTGTTTTCAAATTAAACAAACACATATCCATGTTCCGTTTTTGTGTTTTGGCACTCGAGTTTGTGGCATTTTCCACAGTGCAGCAATCTAATGTTCTTTGCTGGAATGGCTTCGGTTTTTTTTACTTCTTGATTGCATTACTAACCAAAGGGCGTTCACCAAAGGGTTGAATCAATTTAATCTAATAAAATCATTATGTAAATTACTAGTTTCATCCATTAAATTAAATTGTTCCCGTATCTCAGTCACATAATGCTCGGTTTTCTATTGATAATTTCACTGAAACCAATTCTAACAAACAAAAAACTAACAACTTCCAGGGAATTGAAAATAACAAAAAGCAACTACTAATTATTATACATAAAATATCATTTCATGTTTCTCTTTTGTTCTATTGTTGCCATTACAAATTGATTTCATTACAATTACATTGAGATAGTATGTTTTCCTCCACCAATGACATTTAACCTCTTACAATCATGAATTATTGAATTGAATCAATATATGTAAATAGTTTTTGGTTAAAGTTAATATTGTTAATTGAAATTCGAAGAAAGTTTTTTTTAACTAAAACTGGATTTGGTTTTCATTTTTATTTATTTTTATATTTGATTTTATTCTCATTAATAATTGTGTTCATTTTCTAAAATAAAAAAAAAAAGATCTGGATCTCCGACACCACCGATGTACACAGAAATGTTGCCCGGTGGGCAATTATTGGCTTTGATCATACCTTCATTGACTGAGACCATGGCAGGCAAATACTATTGCTCCGCATCATATGCAAACACAGAAATTCTCGAAACCAGCGTTGATATCGAAACTTATGGTAAATTTTTAATGAAAAAAGTTTTTATTGCTAGAAACTGGTATTTCCCATGTGGATGGCACGTGTTTATCTTTTGTATTTCATTGTAAATAATCTATATAAATTTCTTTATATGCAAACATAGTCGCAATCACATGGAGAAATGCACCAGAATATCAATATCCAGTCGCTGGCAAAGATTATGTCGTTCAATGTGAAGTCACTGCTAATCCAGCTCCGACCGTTGATTGGTTGCGCAATGGTGATCCGGTATGTAAAACAATTCCAACCATTTTATTAATCAAATAGAAATTTTTTTCAATTTAAATTTTTCTTCTCTCATCTTGGGTCAGATTAAAATTGGTGACCGGTATGTAATTCAAACAAAAGGTCTTTTGGTGCGTAATGTACAAGAATCAGACGATGGCATTTATACGTGCCGTGCAGTTGTTGTTCAAACCGGTGAATTCGTTGAACGTGATATTCGCGTTGAGGTCCAAGTATTGCCAAAGGTACAACCATTCGAAATGGAATTGGAGGGTATTGAAGATCAACCATTTTCGCTGAAATGTAATGCCACTGGTATGTAGTAACTTCATTCTCTCTTTTTTTTCTTTTAAGGCGATTAATTATTGCTTAAAGTCGTTTAGTTTAACGGTTGACAGCGAAGATAAAGTGAATTTACTAAAAATCCATCTTTTATAGGTAAACCAGTGCCAACTTATTCATGGATCAAGGATAGTGAACAATTGAATGTTGAAAGTGCCGACAGGTAATTTCATTTATTTACATAAATTACATCAAGAATTTTCCATAATAAACTGGTATTATCTCTGTATGTGAATAGATTTCAAGTTAACCCGTTGACGGGACAATTGAATATATTGAGAGTAACAAAGGATGACTACGGAAATTATACTTGCCATGCAAAAAATTCAGCGGGTGAAGATAAAGCTAAAGCGCTTATCAATGTATTGATTCGACCACGAATTTATGAATTGTGGAATATTACACGTCCTGAAAATGAAGAAGCTGAAATTATTTGCAAAGCCACTGGCCGACCACCACCAGAGATTAGTGAGTGTTGATTGAATCTAATTTAAGAATTGAATCTAATAAATATTTTTTATTATTAAAGCTTTCCGTCGCTGGGGATCAACCGATGAATTCAGTCCGGGCCAACAACAATCACCTCTAGACTATATTTCTTTGGAACAACGTGGTGACGATTACAAAGGCGAATCGACTGGTGTTCTTCGTTTTGATAAATTGCGTCGATCTGACGATGGATTGTATGAGTGTATTGCGCGTAATAAAGGCGATTCAGCATATAAAAATGGCCATATTACCGTTGAATATGCACCAACATTTGAACATATGTCAGCTTTACCACCAGTTTACACATGGAACGAACAAAGAGCAAATCTCAGTTGTTTGGCACAAGGTACGATATAAACATTTGTTGGAATTAAACTTTCGAGAGAGAAAATAAAGAAACAATTTATTAACTTTGATGTGTTTGTGAATTGTCAAGGTTTTCCAAATGCAACAATCGAATGGAAATGGAATGATCGCCCAATAAAAGAGCTAAACGATCCAAATTTGCAAATTGAAGGAAATGGACCACGAAGTGATTTATTGGTTATTCCACGTGAACGTCGTTACTATACTGCATACAAATGTGTTGCCAGAAATCGTCTTGGACAAGCTGAACATTTAATGGAATTGCGTGAAGCTCGCATCCCTGATGTTATTCCACAAGCCAAATCGGTCGTTGTCACCGCCACAACAATTACATTCGAAATTCTATCGCCACCATATGACCCAGGTCTTCCAATCACCGCATTTGCCGCACAATACAAAGACCGAAATGAACCGGATTGGACAAATGCATACAATCGCTCTTGGTCACCAGATAGTAAATTCACGGTTGAAGGTCTTCGACCACAAACATTCTATGATTTTCGTTTTGCTGCATTGAATAAAGTCGGTTTAGGACAATGGGGTGCATATGTAGCACAGGCTACACCAGGTAATATTTTCAAATTTAAATTTTGTTTTCTTAAAATATTTCCACCACTTTTGGCAAACTTTTTTTAATTCTTTTCATCTTTTTCCAGTTCGATCGGCGCCCGAATCACCAAAAATATTACACAATCGAGTTCCAAACAGTGATAACAAAGACGAAGAACCATTAGTTGTTTCACCATATTCCGATCATTTTGATTTATCGTGGAGTACACCACCAGATAATGGTGAACCAATTAATTTCTATCAAATTCGTTACTGTCCAGTAAGTATACGCCTTTGAAATATAAGATTTTAGCGAAGCTTTTTTTCGGTTACTTTTTTTTCTTCTTCAACAAAATTAATCGATCATTAAAAACTTTTTTTAAATGAAACGCAGGTCCTTAAGGTTGACGGCGCTTTGAATGAAATCAATCAATTATGCGAAACGAAAAATGCTCCGCCCAGCGAGACGGTTGGCTTTAAAATGACTGAATTACGCGGTGACACATACTATCGCATTCAAATCCGTGCCCATAACGCAATCGGATTTTCAAAGCCGGTCACATTGCTCATGAAAACGGCTGTAGGTGAGTCAACAAATGCACTAGGTTCACTTTTATACTACGGTCATACATCATCAGCCTCCAGTATTTATTACAATTATAATTTCGTCACTCGATTGAATTGTATGCTGTTTACGTTGTCTAGTTTTTGTTTATATTTTGGGTATTATAATCACTGAACGGTTATGATTATTTTCATTTTAATTTAATTCTTTATAATTTGAACGTTTTGTCAATTTATAATTTGCGTGAAAATTATTAATTCATTTGCTTTTCTTTCGAAGAAAATTGAAATCAAAGAGAAAATTGAAAAAAAAAATTATTTTATTTTACCAAGCTCAATTGAGCTTGAAAAATTGCGATAGAATTAAGTCAAACTGAAAAAAAAAGACAAACAAAATTTGACGAAGTCGATGCAAAAGGAAATCCACCGCTTGCAATTGACCTTTTTTTGGTGAAATTATGTCGAAATTTCGTTCCACAAAATTAGTGAAATTTGTTTTCAACAAAAAAAAACACCATCTCTCTCATTCACTCATTTATTCGTGATTCACTTTGAAAGAAGAACAAGAACAATTTGATGATTGAACGAAAGCAATAAAATTTCGACATAATTTAGGTATTAATATTGATTTGTTTTTGTGTTCATTCAGTCTATTCTCATTTTTGTAATAATTCTCATAAAAATCTTCCGTTCCAACTCTTTCCGTTGAACTTGATTAAATTGAGTTATTTCATTTCGCACCGTTTCTATTTCAAAAAAAAAATGACGTCTAAATGGTTTGTTATATGTTTTCAACATCCCAAGAACAATATTTTGGTTTCTTTGTTTCGCCACTCTCATACATGTCCACTCCAATTCATTTGAATATATATAATCGTAACAAATTGTATTTGTATCTTTATGATTGTTATTTCACATATTCATGCGTAAGGCAAAATTGGCAAGAAAATAGTTCACATTTCATTCAGTTTCACATTTTTATTTCACCTGCTCAAATCATATCCATTTCAGTTTAATCCGCATTTATCTAAACATATGTGTGTTTTAGTTTCAATTTTATTCCGTTTTCTATTCCAAATTTCAATAAATGTCTCTTTTGCACAACATGATATTATAAAAAACCACATTCAAAGTGTAATTTGTTAATCAGTCTTTTTCTCTCACAAATATCATACACTCATATAAATACAAAAAATACAAACACAAACATACACTCGCTGTCCATATATTCACCATTGTGTATAGTAATGTTTTTGGTTGTATGTGTCTTTCTTGCTGCATCCAGGCGATGATAAGAGGTATAGAGGTGGCAGTGTCGCTTGTGCACACAATCCATGGTTGTTATCATTAGTCTACACAGCGTTAGTGGCATCGATCATGTTCAGCAATTATTCATTCGCAACGACAGACACACAATCTTCTTCCATACACTGATTTCACCAAATAATTTCATTTTATTGAAAAAAAATAAAAAAAAATCGAATATCAAACCATTTTTTAGCCATTTCTCTGTGAATGTTTCCATTCCTGATTCATATTATGTTTGTTATATTGTTGTTGTTGTGGGTATACACAAATACACACGAAACATTTAAATGAATCAAGAAAAACGTAGATATATTGTATGTAATTATGGCCGTGTGAAAACTGGGCTCATTTTCATACCTTATACTTTTTCGGTTTGAATCTATTTCTGTTTCTTTGTAGTGTTTTAACTATATTTATACATATCTTTTTTTATTACATAGAGATGCAAGGCATTTTTTATTGGTTAATGTGATCGTAGTTTGATCTGACAAAGCCAACCATCAACATGTCTATGTTCAATTAAATCATTTTTGTTCGATAACATTCCTTAATTCATTGGCGAATCATTTCACATTCTCGTTTTCATATATTCATTCTCGTATATTCAAGTCATAGCAAATAATCGTTTCTGCACATGTTATTGCATGCCAATAGACGTCATTTGAATTGGGGCTTTCATAGGTGAAACAGATGCCCAATTATCATTAAATCTCAAATGAATTATTTGGAATATTCATAAATTTGGTTCAGTACTTTTATTCCGTGTCTCATGCATGTTGTAGTTCATTCCATTTCTCTATTTATTTGGGATTCTAAGAAATCATCAATTCTCTTCTTTAAAAGTGATGTAGAATAAATGAGCGAATGGTGTTGATTTTGGGCAATTTCACAAAACACAATAACTAGAATACATTTTTATCATGGAACAATAATTAAAAGTCCATCATCTCAATTATACTCAAAACGTAGTGCGTGTATGCTGTTCAATGGCATATTGGAATTTACACGAAAAAAAACGAAAATTATTGAAACCGTCAGACAGCATGTAGCCAAGAAATAAGATCATACGAATTTAATACATTTATATCTTAGATTAATCAACATAAAACCATAGCAAAAGAACATTTTTAGGCAAAACGAAAACTAATTAAAAATCCGTTGACGACTCCAAACACTACTCGATAATAAAAATGTTCCTTTCCTAGAAAAATAATATCAATTTCGTTCACTCACATTTCGACAAAAGAAACAAACACACACATATATACGTAACGGTATCGAGTAGCAAAAATAGAAAATATACCGATCGTCGTTTGAGTGGCTCGTTTCAAAATTAATACCTAATTGATTATTAATTAATGAATAAATACTCGAATATTAAAGAAATTTAGTGGCAATGGAAATAAACGAACAACGCAGCTATAAGATTTCCATTCGAACACAATTTGATGTGTATATATCATATTTGTGTTCTTCTAAGTGTTTATTTGTAGTGTGCATGATATTGTCACTCGAATTGGGTGTTTTTTGTGAGAGAGATCAAATAATTATATATGTAGCCCATTGTCTCTCGTAGTTATGGAAATCTCGTTTGAATTTTTATTAATTCAATTCATCCAACGAATAAGTAAAATGAGCAAAACTAAAATATCGACAAACTGTCACTTTTCAAATTAAATTGGACAATAATTTCACTGGTTCCATAGCCCAATGACCAATCTAATTATCCAGTCCATATTTTACAGCATTTTTTTAAAAAAATCAGTGTTGAATTTGTATACAAGTGAAAAAATATTACATAGGCGATGATTTGTGTGTAGATTCCGTTAATGACACACAGAATAAGAAAAGGGTAGTGATGATCGCTGATTAAAAATTATTATATTGAAATAAGTTGCTTCACAAAACACAATGCCTTAGTTAGTGAAAATATTTAGTTAGTTTGAATTAAAAGCAGAATTTCTTTATAATGAATAAATGACGAAAAAACGAACGAATAAATATTGTTGTTGGATCAAAGGGAATCCGTTCAATTATAAATGTTCAATTAGACTACTATAATTTAATACGAAATATCAATTCCAAATCTCTGTTTTTTACACAAATG
Source organism: Contarinia nasturtii (assembly GCF_009176525.2). Lineage (NCBI taxonomy): Eukaryota > Metazoa > Arthropoda > Insecta > Diptera > Cecidomyiidae > Contarinia > Contarinia nasturtii. The sequence goes on along the minus strand of NW_022197885.1, from coordinate 3,997,421 downwards.
TTTATCAATGTATGGAAATATATGTATTTAACGGTGAAGAAAAACACAAATATTTAAGGATTGTTTACGAATATGCGATATAAAGGAGTTTGAACATTTTTAAAAAAATAAAAATAAATATTCGGTGTGTACAAACAGAAGTTAAATGAATTTTAAGCATTCATTATAATGATATATAAGGGTAGGGGCTTTCCGACAACGAATATTTCAACAAAGAATCAAATCAAAGATTTTCTTAAAAGTCCAAAATAGTGTATTCATTATACACACATATACACATATATAAACCATGAACCAACCGATTTTAGCAATTACAACATACAATTTAACTACTTGCAAACTACTTGTTTTTTGATTTAGATATGTAATTAAAATCTAAAGCGAAATAAATAAAACAGTGTTTTTCTTTCGATTACGATTTCACAAAATGTCACATTGCATATTCGAAACTCTTGCATTCTGCGTCAGAATTTCTTGAGACAAGTGCCACCACGAATCTTTTCTCTCTATCTTCTCATCGAAACAGAACAGTTTCTACCAATCCACACAACATCGTGTAATGTTTTTATTTTAGTTTTATACCATCAATTTTTAAAATGTGAGTTCTTTTATTGTCAACAAGAAGGTAAATAACATGAAAACTTTTATTTTGCTTTCAACCCTTCTTCTTATTTGGACTCTACTCCTTTTTTTGGTTTTTGAATGTTAATTTGTAGATATAATGCACTGTCACAAAGAAAAAAAAACTATACCCAGATCCCTAAATCTATCTTTTTTGTAAATAGTCTTTTCTCTTCATATGAGCATATTATAAGAACACATAAAACAGTAAAATCACATGAATTTGTAAAAAAAAACACACACATACACACAAAATGAAACACAAGCAACCAAAATGAATGCAATCAGGAAAAGAGAGAAAATAGAACGCATACACAATCACATAAAAGCTTTTGCATGATATGAAGCTAATTGGCGCTTTTTAGCTTTAAAATGAGTGCGATTACAGAGTATTTGCGTCATTAAATCGACTTTTCTTTTCAATTTCAACAAATAGAACGATGAAAGTACGTGATTAAAAACGGTTGAAAAGATGTAATGTAAACGCTTTTATTCCCTCTCAGTTGCTCACATTACTTCTATGTCATTGCTTGAATTCAACGCGCCATTTTTGTATAGCATTGCACAAAAAACGTGCAAATAAATTTACGATATGAGAAAAAAAAATTTGGAATAACATACAACTAATGGAAACGAACATAGATACCAAATGCTATAGTTTTAGATATTAAAATGTAATTTTAAATGTTAAATCTACGATGTAAACATATTTATATAGCGTATAAATCCAATGGGTGTTTGGATATTGATAGCTACTTTATAAATATGCGGTAATGGTAATCGACCCAAAAAGTTATTGAAAGAAATGGAATTTTTAATATTAATATTTTATTTAATATTATAAATTGAAAAGTATTTTTTAATTGATCTACTCATATTTGCTTTTAAACGGATTTTTAATTATGTTTATGGACGAAAAAAATGATTTTTTTTAAGAACTTTATTATCAATCAAAATTTATATTAACATTATCATTGGGTGATTGGGAAAAAATGGTTTATAACAGTCAATCAAAATTAATGTAGCGGTGGTGGTCCACTGATGGAGAGTAAATATTCGGTTCAAAGGCTTTTTGGTTATGCTATATTCATTTTTTCAAATAATTTCATTTCAATTTTTATTTCATTTGAATTTGCACATATTTATTAAACACACAAAAAATACACACACCCATATGCAAACGATCTACATGAGAAAAAAACACAAATTGCATATACATTTATGTTAAATATATCTAACACAAATATACACTTACATATTTTGTGTAAGTAACTTTCTTCTTCACTAACAACACATATTTATGTTCAATATTTGCATTAATTTCGAACATTCACTAATTACAATTAAATTTTTGTTCTAATTTGTTTGAAACTAATCTACACGCACTATTTGATTTGGATTTGGCAAATACTCAAAACAAAAAAATACACGCACCCAAAACCCTGCGCCCGATTAACAAAATGTAAACGACGATATCGCATTGGATTTGTGAACGTTTTGATTTTAGGCCGTGACCTGGTAATTCCTGCATCGCCAGTTACATCAGCCTCTCTGATTGCCATTGCTGTCGGTGGTGTTCTACTGTTTTTGCTTATCGTCGATTTTGTATGCTGCCTTACGATGCACATTGGTGTGATTGCAACGTTGTGTCGACGCAACAAGAGAGCCCCATCTGAACTCGACGAAGAAACGAAAATCGGCAGGTATGCTATATCATTTCAACTTTTGCTATATAATATTGCATAAAAACATAAAAAAGAAATTGGAAAAGTCGGTTTGAATCCTCTTTGACATTACTGCACTAGAAAACAGAGTAACGGTCTTTATTTTTCCATTCAATTATCATTCGCCTTTCAATCTCATGCTTCCTTTTGTAAATAATAAAAGAAAATATCAACTTTCAAACGCTTTTTTTTCGTAGAAAAAAAAAGATAAACAAATTTCCCTTTTTTTAAATGCAACAAATCATAAGAAAACATCAATCATGAATCGAATAAAAAAAAGTTGAAATCGTTAAAAACCAAGTCGAAACCAATTTTTCTTGATTTCCAAATAAATAAACATATAGTCTTTACGGTTGGCGTTTCCCGCTACCTTATTGCAGCGGACAGCTTGTGAAGGAGCCACCTCCATCGCCTTTACCATTGCCACCACCATTGAAACTTGGCGGATCACCAGTCACAACACCGTAAGCGCCCACAAACAACCGTTATCGCCAAAGTGTTTTTGTTTTTTTTTTTCGTTTCCTTTCGGACGATGAGTGCTTATGTTCTTTTTCCGTTCTTATCATTTTTATTCGACTTTTTTTGTTTCTGATATTTTTTTGTTGCGTTTTCTTTTTCAATTTCTACGAAAAATACCGTGAGATTTGAAGATGCAAAGAGTTCTTATTTTGTTCAAGTGTCTTCTATTACATTCAGAACCATTTACGTTTGCATTTTTTTTTAATTTCTACAAACAGGAGATGAAAAATGAAAATGAACACAAATTATGTTGTGCGCTTTAGTAATAATTTAGAGCATTGGCACATTCTCTTCGTCTATCACGTTATTTACTTCTGTACAGAAAAATCTCAATCTTGAAGCAAATTTCATACCCAACAATGAAGTAAATGAAATGAGAAGAGAAAAAAAAATGCCAACGGTTTTGTATACTTAAATTTAATCAGACTTTTGTTTGATGCAAAAGAGCTGTTATTTTCTTTTGAAAATGTGTTCAAAGCGCTCACATCAAAGATGCAGTTTCGTTTGCCAATTTTTTTTTGCACTTGATTCTATTCGAAGTGCTTAATAAAAACGTCACTTTAAAATGTGTTACATTCATTTTGATGATGAGAGTTTTTTCGCTTGAGAATTATTTAAAACATTTTTGTGGAACATCAAAAGAATGAAAGCATCTTTAAAATGTTGTCTATTCTTTCATTTATCTAGTAATATGATAAATGCATCTCCTGTCAAAATGTAGTTCTTTTATTTAAATTTCACATTTAGACATATTTTCATTTCTTGATTATTATTTTCTATTTTTTTTTTTTCAAACATTATCTACTTAATAAAAAAAATTGTAATTTTGTTGTTCTTTCTTTTTATAATGTAGGGATGAACACGAGCCACTTAACACAATGGACTGTGATTCGATGAAGAAACCATTGTCCGTTGAATACGATGGCCGAACCGTGCACTCTCGGAGCGGTGGTGATTTCTTCGGCAAAAACTCAGCTGTGTGAATATAAAGGCAGATTTCAAGCAACAATCTCACTAATGGAATTATATACGTTAATTTGCACGACTTTTGATGGGAAAAATCCTGAAAAAATTTAAACAAAGAGACGAAGAAAAATAAATATGTATGATAAACGCAAGGCAGCGACAGTGCAACAAACACATAAACATTCATTCTTTTTGCTAAATGTGAACATTTCAAAATGCACAGAAACAAACAAAAACAAACATGTAATAAATGTAAACGTTAATCTTAAGGAGTAGCTATGAATAACAATAATTAAAAAAAAAAAACAAAACAAAATCGATGTCAACACATTTACCAAAGTAAGACGAAAGTGTAATGAAATTGTCATTTTCACATAGCGTGCAACAGAAAACGTGATCAGCGAACGATCTTTGATTAGAAAAATCTGCCACACAAAATTTCCAACTCATTTTCATTTTAAAGCAAAATTTTGTTTTCGTCAATTTTAAATTAGTTCCAATTAATTAAAATTCGAATTCGTATTTGTCACAATGAACAACAAACTCAAACCAATTTATTATGTTTAAGTATCGGTTAACAAAATGAAATTGTATCGTCTCTAGATGTAAATTTTGTCTAATTAAGTAACAAAACAACAAATTTTTTACGTGAATTGGGATAAAAAAGTAAGTTTAGTCTTTGCTCCGCAAGATCATTTACTTAAATGAAAACAACAACAACAAAAACTATTTTATTGTTAATAATTGACAAGTATAATAATTCATTTTATAATTCATTTTTCTTGAAATTAATTTAATTTAATCGCTCTGGTCTGTAGCTTATTTATGAAAAAAGAATGGATTTAGATATTTAGACTCAAAAACACTGAATGATAGAAGAAGACGATGAAATAAAACCAAATATCATAATCACCAATTCTATATATAATTAAAGTAAGTGAAGAGAAGGCCAAAACCGGAGACATTGAGTCAACGAAAAACTTTTTTCGAGTGAAACTATGCACAATGTCCATTGTGTAACTTTTCTATTTGATTTTTTTTTTCATTCGTCATTTAAAAAACAATAACAATTGAACTAATAATGATTTCACAAAAAAAATCGTACTTAGAATCATCACCACAATATAAAAGATAAAAAAAATGAATCAATATTTGGGAATTTCATGTAAATTGTAATTTTTGGGCCGAAGTGCATTCATTTTGAAACATTAAATTTTGGTTTTTGTTAAAAAAAGACCAAATATTTTTTCTCCGATCAAATAAACCTACTTAATGATGTCATCCCTGACGAGCAAAACTAATTTTCATGGGAAATCAAAACAATTTCAACAATTTTATGACGTAAAAACTCATTTATACAAATAAATGTTTATTCTAATCAAATAAATGCCATTTATTTATGTGCCAGTTTGCTTCAAATATGCATAAATCATTTACACAATAAGTTCCGCCGATAACAATTTCTCACATATTTACGATAATTATTATTTGTTTAATTTTCGTTCGTGTTTGTTCGAATTCATATTGACAAATATGGTTTAACGTCAGTTAAAAACCACATTTATTTCGCATTCTATTTGTCTATTTAACGCCCAAATATTATTTTCATTCCATATTTAAAATTGCCTTATTTGTCTAAATATACTCTGAATGTGTTACTCACAAATGAATCAGTGCGTTGAAACAATAGTTCCCATATTTTGTACCGAAATGAAACTATTTCACGTTGCAGTATTATTTGGTACAAAAAAATTCAATTTTTTCACCGCAATGATTCGAATGTAAGGGAATAAAACGTGCAAAGAATTTAGTTTGGAGAAATCGCGATTTGTTGCCATTTAAATTAACCCCTTTTTTGTCTTTTGACTTCATTTCCATTATTAAGATATTTTATTGTGAAAACATGACAGTTTATCAAGAAAAACAAAACTATAGTAATATATACAAATCTATCGATAATAACCGCTATCAAATGATATTCAAGTTTAATTAATAAATCGCACGAAGTCAACCAAATTGTTGGTCGTTTGTCCAAACTCGAATGCGTTACCACTTACTGCATCTCCACGGCTCGAAAATGACCTTAACAGTAAAAATTGTACGTTGGTACAATCCAGATAATGGCGATTGACTTTTGGTTTGCTTTGTTTGATTTTTGCTTTAGTTATTAAAATACTGACAACACAATGGAAACGGTAATAATTTTGATTTAAGCAAAATTTTATATTACGTATTATTATGATCAATAAAACTGACACGTGAAACGAAATTCAAGAAACAAGAAACAAACACTTCCATTTTATTTTAAAATAATCAATTACAAAGTGCAGGAGGTCAGGTGTTGAAATAATCTTCTTGGACGGTGTTTCGGTCTCCGCTTGAAATTCCAAACGTAAGTATTCAATCTGAAAAGGTCACTTAAGCTCATTAACAGGTCAGCCGACCCATAAAATTCCATCGTTGAATTCATGAGACTGAAAAGCAAAATAATTGTGAAAAATGTTCGAATTTCTGAGTAAAAAATCGATATTTATTGTTTTGAGATTTAAAATATTCCTGTTTTTCGTATATAATTAACCGATATCGTTTTTTGTTTGAACATTTTGGCTTACAATAATAGAAAAAGTGTGAGATGTCGATGCAATTCTTGGTCTGCATATAAACAAATTGATAATAGCTGCATGGCTTCCACAAAGAATCATCTTGAGATATGGCTTCAGAAGTTAAACTTCCATTCCTTTGTTTGATTGTTGGTTATCTTTTCGCAACTTCGCTTCCGCATCCAATTTGGGCGCTTCCGTTCGCGTATGCCACACGAAAATTTCGCGACAAAAATTGGCAAGCGGTTGTAAATCGCGCACAACAACTAAATATCGGAGAATTTCACTTTCTTGATAGCCCCGTTCCACATCGTACGAAAACACTGCATTCGGATATTTGAAAAGAAGATCAGTTGAAATTGCAAAACCGGCCATATCAATCGCAAATGGACGTTCAGGTCGCCACTAGAACAAAAACGAAAGTTGATTGAAAATGTTCATTTAAAATATAAAAAAAGTAATTAACTCACAGCGCTATTGAATCCTAAAACTCGATTATCATCATCCAATACCGGTTTTTCCACCAAAAGTCCTCCAACAAGGCCGACTGGCCAAACCGCTACTTTTCCCGGTTTGATATTTTTAATATCTTCGAACAGTTCGGTGCTGTATGTGTTGTCGTCGTCCATGAAATAGACGGCCGACTGTGAGTTTGGTGAGTATTCGACGTTTTTACGCACCCATTTCAGTGCTTCGTTTCGCTGTGCAACTCCACGTGGCTTCGTCCATGACGGATCTTTTCGTTTCAATTTAAAATCACTTGGTGTTTTTGCAAACAATAATGTACTTCGTTTATTCAGCCCAGTTCGAGCGAGCAGGTTACGTACTAAATCTGAGTTTTTCTCATCATCTTCAACAATAATCCAATGAACAAACGGCACAAGTAATAATGTTTGAGCTAATCTGAAAGGTGAAACGAATAAAAAAATAAATAAATATCGACACACAAACGATTTATTTTTAACTTACCTCGTGAGTTCGGCTTTTTGTACGGGACGTGCATACGTCGGTGTAATTGCATATACAGTAAATGGTTGCGGTGTGGTAATCGTTTGTTTATTCTGTGGCACCTGTTGCGGTTGATATGTATATGCGTCATTTGTTAAATTTGGACAGTCTGGAGTTCGTAAAGCCAAATAAAATAGCGAAAATACCACCGCGATAACTCCAATCACAAATGACTTAAATTTTATACGAATTTCATTCATTTTAAGAACAATTGGCGTTGCATTCGATTATGTATTTATCAAAAACGGAACTAAAATTTATTTCAACAAATAATATTCTTATCTACAGTTCATCACGATCTATTTTATTGAGTTTATAACTGTGTAAATATTTAGCTGCACTTAAATAATGATCTGCATGCGATAAGCAAACGCGCTGAAAAATATTGGTAGCTGCTGTGATGGGATGATTTTAAAAACGTCACTGACGCATTGCTAATTGTATGTGTTTCGTGGTACTGAACTTTGTTTACATCATCATCACAAATCAGGTTTTGATTACAAACTTAAAGATCAAACAGTTTAAATTGCTTGTCAACAGTGTACATGGTGTACTTGGATGACCGTTTAAATATTATTGCTGTTCAATATGATGCGGATCTAATGATAAAAAAAAATGAAGTCTCACACAATTGAAAGAGAATGTACAGTGAGTTGAGTTGACCAAAAATGAAGGTATTTTATGGAATGTCGTGATTTTATGCATCAAATCTATGTTGTATTTGAAGGGGCTACCATAGAATGCTACCGACTTTGACGTTTGTCGGAACGACGTATGGCTACCATGAACTGTCAACGCACCAACACATCCATACGCTCATTTTCACAGACACACCAATCTAATATAATGCGTAGACGTGAAACGTCAAATGCTCAATACAAAAATAATCAACTTTTATTCTGTTATCAGAGAATATGAGATCCAGTAAAGTCGTCAAACAGAGCCACTAATAGAAATTGGTGTTCTCATCATTTGTTTGTTATTCTCTTGTCGCTCCTAATAAAAATAACCTTCATTTCGATACACAAGCACGTATTATATAAAAATTTGATACAATCAAAAAAGTGAGGCAAATATACACGCCTTTATCCTAATCATTTTCGGCATTTCTGATTAATATTATTGTTTGCTGTTTTTTTTTAATTCAGGGAAAGAAAGGGTGAAAAAAGAATATCTTTGTGAATATGTCGGCTTGGAATAAATTGAAAACATTGCCAAAATTGGTGATGACGACAACTTCATCACCATACCGGTAAGTGAATAAAATTCAATTAAATTTATATTGTACGCAATTTCCACTTCAAATTTGATTTTTTCCATAGTTTATTTTTGTGCCGAAGTGTTTTTTGTTTATTTGTTTGACTATTTTTGTTTTGTATTTGTCGTCATCGGAAAAACAACAACAACAACTATTCACTTGACCAACAAAAATATTCTCAGCTGATAATAATTTCACTTTTGACTTATTCTTGCCGCTTTGAATAGAAAAACAAATTGAAATGATAACAGTTGATAGTATTTTTGTGTGGGGTAATTTTTTTTGTGTTGAGATTATAAATTTAATGATTACATTTGATTGGTAAAATTGATGAATGCTAATTTTAGTTAGTCTAGCCGCCAGTGTGAATTTTTTTTTTTTATTATTTCTTTTCGAATAATTTCAGAACGTTGTCAACGTCATCGGCCTTGTCAAAGGATGATTCGTGGCTGAGCAAATTATTGGTTCGTAAAATTGAACCAACCAAAGAATCTCACAGTCGGATGTTGAGCGACAAAGAGGTCATTTATGCACTTCATACGCATAATGTACGACCCGATTCCAAAACCAAATATTTGGAAAATTAGTAAGTAATTCAGTCGTTTCTCTTTCCAATGCTACAATCCATAATTGGACTTTTCGAAGTGAAAATCCACAAAAATTTCAAAATATGCAATTAAATATCCAAGATTATGGCATTGAAAAGATAAAATACGAGAGAGAAACGAAATTCGACAACCTTAGTCGGATGACTTCAATTAAATTTATTCTTTGAATTACAGCAAAAAGACAACCGCATTGATTCACTCGAAAAAAGATGAAATTTCATCCGATTTGGTATGCAAATTTGTTCATTTGTATTGGATAATAATGAAAGTTTGTTGATGTTCTTTACCTTTCAATGTTTAGATTGGTTCATGGACTGTCCATGTCGGCGATATGGATCAGTGTTTGCATTTGTGGAAATATACGGGTGGCTTTGAGAAAATTGATGCAGCTCATCGCATTTTAGAAAATGATAAAGTAAACATTGACCTTTACTGTATAGAAAATCAAAGCGAATACAAATTAAATGTATTTAAAAATTGAATTTGTTATTCTTGTAGGATTATCAATCGCTTGAAAAAGAACGTGGAGTATTGATGCGTTCGCGTCATTTACAATATATGCTTCAGTTCAGCTACTGGCCACAAATTAAATTACGTGATCCGTCTCATATTTATGAAATGCGTTCATATCGCTTAAAACCAGGGACCATGATCGAATGGGGTATACTTTGACACGATTTCAATCTCGCGACTTTATTCATTGCATTCATATGTTTTAGGTAACAATTGGGCCAGAGGTATCCAATATCGTCAAGCTGGCGATGTGCCATTCGCCGGTTTTTTCTCGCAAATCGGACGTCTTTACAATGTTCATCACATTTGGTGTAAGTTTTTCGGATAACTTTAATTGAATCAAATGAATTTTTAAACAAAAAAAGATGATAATCATTTGTTTTCCTTCTGGTGTATCTATTTTAGGCTATAAATCATTTCAGGATCGTAAAGAAAGCCGTGAGGCTGCTTGGCGAGCACCTGGCTGGGATGAGTGTGTGGCTTACACTGTACCACTTATAAGGTGAAAATTTTACATTTTTTCATGTAAAACCAATGATCAAATTTAAATCGCTGAATTTTTTTTAAATAGAGAAATGCACACTCGCATCTTACGACCAACTGATTTCTCGCCAACCCAATAAATATGTTCAATCACCAAACACCTCTTTTCTATGATTTGTTTACGTTTGAATGAAATTGAGAATAAATGCTGCAAGAACTACAGTGGAGCATTGCAACATTGCAGTTGTTTTTTCTCCACAAACATCTATAATCTATATATTAGAGGCAGCACACTGACTTGAAAAAACGATGATAAATATTTGGAAAAAAATCAATTATATAATATTAATCCAAATTCATTGCACAAAATATTCAAATTCGGTGTGAAAAAAGTACTTTCTCAATTCTGTGCAAATCTCGAAAATAATGGAAAAAAACACAAACATTTAATATCCATGATTTTCACTTTATCGTAATTAACCTTTATCGTAGATCAATGTGAAAATCACCTTATCATTAAAAGAAACTGATGATTAAAATGAAGCATTTAAACATTTGAATTTTTGTTCTGATTCAATATAGACATTTATTTGATGTATAGAGAAAAAAGCATTATTTGTTACAAGAAAAGAAAATCAATTTTCAATTAAAATAAAAGTGTTTCAAACAAAAAAAAATTTAAAAAATGAGTGAAAACAGATAACCGATAGCGATAAGGAACAAAACAAAAATGAAATACTGCGTAAAAATCTTGGCTCTGTTATCAATGCGTTCAATCATACCAAAATCTTCCATAATCTGAGTTTCGACCAATTTAGCGCCGCATAACACAATGGGCACGCCAGTACCTTAAGAGGAGAAAATAAAGACATATATGATTTTTCATTACGTTTTGCTTTCCAGATTGTTCATTTTACCTGGATGCGCTGATGCGCCAACAAAGTATAGATTTTTGAACAGTTGGCTTCGTGTTTTTGGCCGGAAATGAAGTACTTGAGTGATGTTGTGCGAGAGACCTAGAATGGATCCTTTCCACAAATTGAATTTACTTTGCCACGATCGCGGATCATTTATTTCTTCCGTTTCGATGAGCTCTTCGAAATTGTTTATCTTCAAGCGGGCTTCAATTGTTTTGATGACTTTGGAGCGTGCGATTGCAGTCATTTCATCGATGCGATTTTCATTGTTTGGAGCGATATGACTGATTGGCAATAACACTACAACTGTTTCTTTGCCTTCAGGTGCGGCTGTAAAGATAACATTGAAAAATATATCATTACTATAATACACCAACAGATAAAAAGAAAACAAAAAATCTATTCTATATCGTCGCAGAAAGCTAATCACACTGCGAATGGCAGATGATTTTTTGCTTTGATGTAAAAATATGAGTTTTAATTAATGTACCTGATGGATCGATACGTGATGGAACGTTGACCTTTATTTAAAAAGATAAAGATTTTTCTTATTACTCTTATTCAGTGTATTAAAAATTAGTGAAACATACGTAGAATGATGGATCCTCTGGCAGTAGGTTACGCTTGAAAATATCATCAAAACTTGATTGATATTGTTCGGCTAAGAATATGTTGTGTACGTCCAGTTCAGGAACTTTGCGCGATAGTCCCCAATAGAATGAAATTGATGACGAAGTAAATTGACCTTTTTCACCCAAACGAATTCCATACGGAGTCGTGGGCAATAGTTTGTTGTACGCATATACCAAATCTGATTGAATTGAATGAAATACATTGACGATGAAGTCAAAGATTATCAATGAAATGTTTAAAAATAAAATGATCGTTTGAAATTAAATGAATAAACAAATAATCATTGAATTATCAAGTGATAAGAGTCTATATCTAAAAGTATCGTTTGATTACCTGCATTGCACACAACGATATCGGCGTATTTTTCATCTCCACTTTCAAGGCGAACACCTTTAGCCACTTGATTGTCGTCGACAATGATTTTTTCGATGCCAGTGTTGTACACAAATTTGGCGTCAAATTTTTTCGTTGCAATTTTTTCCAATTGTTCAACAACCTGATGAAAACCTCCTCTTGGATACCAAATTCCTTCAAAAAGAATTTAAATAAAAACCAAAAGAAAAACATCCAATAAGAAAAAAAAATACCTTCGGCAATTTCAGTGTATTGCAATAGATTATATGGAGCTGGTGCATCATATGGTGACATTCCGATGTACATTGTCTGGAAGGTGAATGCTTTTCGCATTTTTTCACTGAGAAAGAATTTCTTTGTGCGATTGTAAACATTGTCCCATAGATGTAGTTTATTGAGTAGCGGAATGTGTTTGAGTTGAAATTCATCGTACCAATTAGCGTAATTTTCTCTGAGTGCCATCGATATGCTGTTTTCGTAATGAATGTGCGTCTCTTTGAGAAAATCCATAAATCTAATTAATGTTTGTTCGTCGTTGCCTTCATGTTTTTTCAATTGATCAAAAAGTTGCGCCAAGTCACACGTCAATTCAAACTTGTCGCCGTCATGGAAATGTACCATATAATTCGATTTACATTTTAACAAATCCAAATGATCAGAGATTTTCTCCCCAAGATCGCTGAATGTTTCTTCGAATATTTTTGGCATCAAATACAATGACGGACCCTGATCGAAACGATGACCATTTTTATGAATTAACGATAATCGTCCGCCCGAAAATGAATTCTTTTCGTACACCGTAACATCAAATCCTTGATGTGCTAAACGAGCTGCCAACGAAGTACCGCCAGCTCCAGAACCAATAATTATGACTGACTTACGTTTCGACGACATACTTAATGAGCTTCGAATCACAAAAGAAAGAAAATTGGAGAGAATATTTATACAGTGAACACAACTGTCAAACGAAGAAAAATTTGATACTTTCACGACAAGCGTATGACAACTAATGTGAAGCTCTACAATGAACGCTAGTGTTTAAAAAGAAGCCAAATGTCGTTTTTGTAATTCAATGGTATATGTCAAAATCTATGGTTTGATGTTTGTTTCTAGTTAAACATGCTGCTCCGACTGATATTTTTTATGAACTTTATGAAATTACCGATATGAACTACACACACACACGCGTCAGATATGGACTGCATGTCAGACAGGAACTGACGCACAAAAAATGCTAACAGTAAATTATTTACCTGATACGACACAATACACAATTATCTATATCACACCATACATCACACACAGTGTCGTTCTCATTGATTGTACAATGACTAGTTTAATGACATTTTTAGCAGATAACAAGTAAAATATTTATTATGTTTTCCAATTCTATTTATATCTATATTGTATAATTGTGTCTGTTTATGCGTGCAATTTTTTGCTCTTAATCTATTCAACTTTGAACGAATGTATTAAAATTGTATTTGAAGAGGACATGACCTCAAACCGATTCATCTATATAATTATGAATGTGTTATCAGTGGAACAGAAAATGCTCTTTTGATAATTTCCGTAATTTATTCAAAGAACATAATAGTACACAATGTTAATGTGGAAAAAGTGAGATAAATACGGTTATTTAAGAAGATGAATTTGCCTATGGCACATCAGTCTGTGGAAAATTGTAGAAATGATGTCAATGAAATCGTTGCAATTAAATTTTAATGTTCATTCCATTTGATATTGGCATTTGTTATCAAAATACTATTTGTTTGTTGTTTTTTTTTTCATTCTATTTCCAATCGTCTGAGATTAAATGAAGTATTTGTTCGGATTTCATTGCTAATGATCAATAATAATCATTGATCATTGTTCAGCTGGAAGAATTGGGTGTGCGAGTCCGGAGATTTAAAAAAAATTATTCGTGACCAAAATTCGTGTATTGTGAAAAAGCGAGTGCGTGCCGATTTTCAACGGTCGAACGTAATTCGATCCACATAAGACGAAATTGCTCAAGTTCAATAATCGTATTTGCAATCTCTTAATACTGAAACCTTAAATTCAATGTGCCTTTTTTACTCATTTTCATTCAAAGGTCGTTTTTTATAGTTTTTGGTAAATTTTCCATTCTTCTATCGCTAGAAATAATAAGATTGCTCTAGAATTTGTTCATGTACGTTGCGTAGACCGTATTATCAGAATTATTATTTATTATTCTAAGGTTGTGTTGACCAGTGAAAATTAAATGTGTTTACAATCACCATTTTAATTATATAATTTTTTTTTTCTCGTCTGAATTCATATAATCTTTAAGCCGCAAAATATGTTGTCTATTTCAGAGTTTAATTAACGTTTAAATTGCAATACATACAAGATGTTGACCTATCTTCAAGTGCATATTTACTATACGTTGCCGCCTACAATATTGCTGTATCTTTTGATGCGCCCATTAATCGGTAGCTTTGATAAGATAAAAATGATGGTATTATGTGTAATGGCTGTACTTTATACGACTCCTTGGGATAATTATATAATTTATAATAAAGCTTGGTGGTATCGAAAAGACGCTGTTATCGGCACCATTGGCTATGTACCGATTGAAGAGTATCTTTTCTTTGTTATACAAACAATCCATACAACATTATGGACCAGCCTGTGTTCACGCTGGACGTTGCATTCGTTACATTTGAAAAATTACAATCGTCCAAAATTCCATTTAATACGTTACGGAGTGATCGCAATTTCACTGGTATTCATAGTCGCTGGATATCGGCATGCAATACCGGCAACCAAACCGTTTTACCTGGGCTGCATGACCTGCTGGGTATTTGTTGTGGTTACATTGCTATGGTACATGAGTGGACCGTACATTGTGAAACGGTACAAAGCAACGTTGATAAGCATTCTTGTGCCATCAATATATTTATGCTATGTCGATTTGATTGCACTTCGTGCAAGAGTATGGCATATCAACGAAGCGACTAGTTTAGAAATTTTCCCCATCGAAGATTTACCACTTGAAGAGATTTTATTTTTCTTCTTTTCAAATATGATCGTCGCTTTGGGTTCGCATGCATTCGACAAATCCAAAGCAGTCGTCGATACATACTTTGAAGAACCATTTCCAATTGGTTCGAATGTTAGCGGGCTACAGCGATTTTTCGGCTACCTTAAAATGATCATCGAAAGGTCAGTGTGCGATGAATACAAATTTGATCCGACAGCCATCACCGATTTGGAAACATGCATCGTTGTACTCGACAAAGCATCGAAATCATTTAGTATGGCAGCTAATTTTTTTCCAAATGGTAATTCATTCACATCTCACATATAAATTCATCGATGAGATTTAAACGAATAACAAAATATTTTCCATATATTTTCAGATATTAAGCAAGATCTAACGATATTGTATGCATTTTGTCGAGTAACAGACGATATGGTTGATAATGAGCACTCGATTGAATTGAAAAAGGAACGAATTCGTGTAATTGTGGAATTTTTAGATCAACTTTTCTCCAATCGTACTATCAAATCGGAATATTGCTGGGAGAGGAACGGTTCAAGTCCAAAGATCGACTGGAAATATTTCGAGGAGACTTTGACCAAAGAGCAGCTATCATCGTTTCGTGCAATCGCTCGCATTTCCTACTACATGCCCAGCGTGAGTACTTATCTTGTGTATGTTTTATGCATTGCATTGTCTAATTGAGTTTATGCCATGACAGGAGCCATTCTATGAATTGGTCGAAGGTTATAAATGGGACATCGATGGACGACCTGTGCTCCATGAAAACGATTTGATTGAATACTCGAAATATGTTGCCAGCAGTGTTGCAACATTATGTACATTTGTATTTTGCCATAAAGGCTATAAATGGCCCGACACAATAGGACCAATGCTTGAAAATGCACGAAAAATGGGCTTGGTGTGTTTTTATTTTTATTTTTATTTATTTTTTTGTATCTCAATCAATGCAATTTTTTTAAACGAAATTAGGTCCTGCAAATTTGCAACATAAGTCGTGATATCATAGTGGACAGTGAAACACTTGGTAAGATTAAAAATAAACACCGATTCCCAATGATTTTTGTCGATTCGATTAAATAATAATGTGAATTTTTTTATAGGTCGTTGTTATGTCCCAAGTACATATTTTGAAAATGATGAACGAAATTGTTTGGTAAACGAACGAAATCCAAAGAAAATACCGAATGTTCAATTGAAAAAATATGCGGAAAAAATGCTTGATATTGCCGATAATTTGGCAAATGAAGCGATGGGCTCAATCAATTTATTGCCATCGGAGTGTCAACGTGCCGTATTATCGTCATTAGAAATATACCAGGGTATCGGTAAATTGATTCGGAGAAATGCACATTATGAGCATCGAACGTTCTTACCGAAATTCGACAAAATTTGCATCGTATTCAAATGTCTGTACTTCACATCGATGTCATCACTGTGCGAACGAAACAAAACAAAGAAAGCGTAACAGAGCCGGTGGATGGAAGAACGATACGCCAATCAAAACGCAAACAATACAAAAATGACAAACACTTATTGTATGTATACAAATATAAGCTCTGTAGTCTGATCAAATGTACAACCAATACTAAGCCAATAAAAACGATTTCGTTACCACTTCGGTGCGGTGTTTGTTTGTTTTTGTGTTTGTGCATTGCAAGCGAATACAATATTTTGTAAAAGAAGAGGGGGATAAATAAAAAAAAAAAAAAAAAACAACAAATCAGCACAAAACGATTTTTTCCTAGCGTCGCATCTTTCTTTCTGTCGACGTACACTTCGATGATTAAACGCGTGTTTTGTTTGCATCGTTAGATTTTTTTCCCCTGTATAATAATAGCATCATATATTTTTTTTAGTTCTTGGAACTTTACTGGTTTTGAATTGCATGATAAAAGTGTATATTAATTAAGAGAAAACAAAAAAAAACTAAGCATGCCACCCAAGCGAAAACGAGGCAAAAAAAATGCCTCACAAACAGTTCGAAAAACACCGAAACTTCAAACATATAATGACGATGACAACGTTTTTGAAGAAATTTGCCCACCGTTCACACTGCGTTCGAAACTGCGTTCACAAGTGAAGTTGGAGAAAAAGGTGTCGACACCTTCACAATCAAAAGCAAGCTGTCAACCAAAACGGTTACGAGCGGCTAGCGTAAGAACCATATCAAACGGTAATTTGGACGACACGAAAAAACACGTGGATAAAACTTGTAAAATGACCGAAAATGAACAAGATATCGTTATTTCGGTAAGTAATGAATCCATTATTGACAACTACATTTTTACATTATTTTTCTCATCTGTTTTTTGACTGTTGATATCACTTTATTTTAATCGTGATTACAGGATGACGACATTGAGCTTGATTTAACACCAAAGCGAAAGTTATCGTTCGATTCTGATAACGAATGCATCAATCAAGTCAAAAGAAAGAAACCGAATAAAACTATTGTTTTATCTGAGGAGGAAAATGACGATGTCGAAAAAACTTCGAATGGGTCCAATGAAACGAACACACAACTGCAAGTTGAATCATTTGTACAGGTAACCTAACCACACTTTCGGTTCAATTTGATCTTGTTGGGTCGAATATATATATTTTTTTAAATATTTAGAACGATGACAATGCACATAGCGAACAAGACATTCCAGAGGAATCGGTCAATTCTGAATGTGAAATCGAGATGGAATTGGAAATTCCAAGTACAACTGATCTCGAAGCTGAAATCGAAGGTGACATCGAAGCTGAAATCGAAGCTGACATCGAAGCGATTACAGCTACTAACTCCATTGAAAATGATACCGAACCAATTCAATCAAAATCCACCGCATCACAATCGAATGATGTACATTCAGAAGATGAAGCAATGGATGAACGTACAGATAATATTGGCAACAATCAAGAAAATGCTGACTTCGATGAAATTCTCGATATCAATGAACCCGATTTAGATGATTTATTGTTCGATGTAGAAGTCGAAAAATCTTCTACGAGGTAGAATTTGTTTGTTTTGCTCTATTTCACAAATCCAAGATTATTTTTCGTTTTTCGTTCACAGTTCCACTATAATATCGAAGGAAACGAACAAAATGGCAATGCCACTCTGGAAACGACCGGAAAGAAAAACCAAAGGAAAAGAAAAGCCATTAGAGTCACCGGTACAAAGTCAGCTATCGCCAGTACAGAAGGAGCCGGTTTCAGTACAGCAGCAACCTCCACCGTTGAAGCCAATCGTAACCATACATAACAATTTGCTGAAAAATGTAACAGTTACGATTAACAACAGATCGGATAAGATATTGGAACAACCGGCTGCTCCGAATGCAACGATTGGTCCAAAAGCGATCTTCAAGATCCCAGCACGAGTGATTACAAACAAAACAATCAGTGGTGCAGAAAATGTAAGTCGTGATCCAAGAATGGCCATAAGCACTGTACAAAATATCCCTGGACCAGCCAATAGTGTACCAGTTGAAAAGAATGTCGAAGCATCATCACAAGCACCAAACAATGTACAACCACAACGCCTTTCGGTGAAAGATCGTTTGGGTAGTCGAATCAGTGGAAAACCGTTCACACCATTAAATGGTCAAAAAACTGGTTTTATCATAAATAACAGCACAGACGGTCCAATCAATGATACGCCGCCAACGCAACGAGCAACGGGCACAACACCATTTTCAAATGCTCACCGCAACATGGCATCCACCCAAGCACAAATAAATGTACAACAACCACATCCAGATTTGCCAACATTCATGCGAAAAGAATTGGAGCAAAAAAGTTTGTGTGCATTTGAAATGCCATCGTTTGCAACAACTTCACAGCGATATGATCGCATTTTTCATCGTATATTTGAGCGAACGTGCCATCTTAACATGAATGAGGCCTGTCTACTGCCGCACGAATGCCAATTGAATCATCAATTGCCCGATCACAACTACTTCCGTTCCTGCATAAATAAAATGGACCGAAAAAGAGTCATTGACCTGTACGATGAGTTTATGTGCCGATGTCAAAAATTGTTCGATTTTTATTTCGTTGATTTTTGCGATTACTTTGGACAACATGGCTTGACAGATAAATTGAAAAAAATGGTCAACGATTGTAATATGCGCAAAGTCCATTTCCATTTCATTGCCATCGTTGATGGATTCATGAAAACGGGCAAAACATTTGCCGGCGCTCTAATCGAAGTTGTTGGCGCGATAAACCAACGTTCGATTCGTGCATCGAAAGAAATCATAAAATTGGTATTGAATCCGCGCAACAACAACATTAAACCGTTCATCGTAGTTTTGGACTCAATTACCAAGCAAGAAAATTTCAAACTAACCACCGAATGGATCAATCGCATTTTGACAATTCAAATCGATACGGGTATTGCCGAGTTGAGTTCGATTATTTGGCGCATTACCGACTTCACGCGGTTGGGCAAAGATTATGAGAAACTTGATCAGAAATTGTTGGAAAAATTTATGACAGATCCGAGAAATATGCCGGCTATAGGGTCACTTTCGTCGCTTGGAACACCAAGTGTCTAATTGAAGCGCATTCATTTTTATTTCGATACGAATAGAAAAAAAAAATCTATCTAATAACGAACACATATTTTGTTTCGATGAAACATTTTCTAAAAGAAAAAAGAAAACCATTTTGATGGTTGATATTATTTTGCTTAAAGAACCCAATCCTTATTTTACACAAACCATCAATATCATTTTAACACTCTGGAGAATGAAAAATGAATTATAAATAAAGAATTGAATTAGAAATGGTCGGTGTTTGATTTTTTTTTATTATGTGTCCGATTTGATAGGAAAAAGACTGGCGAAGAAGAGGAAAACAGTTCGAAAAAGTATAAAAATCCTTTCCATGTTTTTAACTTAAAGGGCTATGGGAATAAAAAGGATGCAGAAATAAATCAAAAGAAAACCAATTCTCATTTAATATTTGCAATGATTTTTCTGGTTGTTTTTTTTATTTTTGTTATTCATTCATATTTGTCCATTGTTTGCAATTATAATAAATTTGTTATAGCTTTGTTAATTGAGTTTTGGTTACTGTAAAAATCTATCGCTTTCGCTTAAAACGTGTTTATGTGTGTGTTCTTTTTTTTAAATTTCTTGTATTGCCTTATATTCAATTGTCTGTGTCAGAACTGAAATTTAATCAGAATCGGTGTTAAATTTTGCGATTCAAATTCAATATATCTATACTGGGCGAAAGAGAAAGAGAACATTAATTAAAAAAGGTACAAGAAATTATTCCAAATTAGAAAAAAGCGTTTAAAATTAGTTTTTACAAGAACTTTTCACAAAGAAAAATGAACAATATAGCTACAATTTCTAGCTTCTCTCTAATCGTCAAAAACGACCTTTGTTTTTATCCTTTTTTTGTAAGGTAGACAAAAAAATTCATTGAATTTCTATTTATGGTATTTTATGAATAGAATATAGTCAATGTCAAATGTTCCTTTTTTTCTACAGTTTTCATTTATTTTCAATTCTCTCAAAAAACACAATAATCCTATATTTCATTTCATATCAATTAAATTAATACATCATACGGTTCATATTCTTTCTTTATTTGTATCTAGTTGTTGTTTGTTTTTATTTTATTTTATTTTTTTTTTATTTTCATTCAGTTCATACATTGATGAATGGTTCATATTGACGCTTATTTGTAGATTATCAGCTGTGTGGGTGTATTTTCTGTTTTATTTGTTTAATTCGCAAAGTGAAAATACGGGCACGAAATTTGTCGATCGGGTTGTTCATTTCTAGTCGATAGTGTACACATTTAAGTAAGTTTCAATTTCTTTGTCACAATTCTACTTATAAAACAGATGTCCTTAAACGTATGTTGAATATTTTAGTGTAATTTTTTGTTTAAATAATTAAAGACGTCTTTCATGTTCGGCACAAATGTTCGCAATGCGAACGTCCTACTCACAAAACGAAGATGAAAGAAAAATCCTCTCACGAGTGCATAATTTGTATTGAATATCAGCTAAGGTGAGGCTGTTTCTTTTTAGTATAATATCGAAATGGAAAAATAATTTGATTTTTTTTTGTGTGAATAATTTTCATGTGAATGGTTTTACAATTCTTTTACATGGGACAACAAAATGAAATGAGCAAAACGAATTTAACACAATTTTTTCTTTACTTTACAAGATTTGCTATAATTTCTTGAAGTTAAACACAAAACAACATAAAAAATAAGTAACGAGAATGAGCGAGAAATAAAATATTTTGGAATCGATGAAACAACCACGAATGTCGAATGAAATCATTTGTTCAATTTTTGTAGGGAATTCAATTGATTTTTTTTTCTTCTTGTTGTTATTGGAAATGTATTTTCTGACGTGAACATTTTAATTAAAAATTTTACAAAATTTGTAAAATTAATTATATAGTGGTAACATTAACCATCACGAAAAACATTTTCATATTTATATATATTTAATCTCAAAATTGGCAATTCAATCGATTGCAAATGAATGAGAATGGAAATCACTTGTTGCTGTCATGTATTTTTCTTTTCTTATGATGCAGCTGTAGATTTCTCGTCTCACCCTCTCTCTCTCTCTCTCTCTATCTTCTTTCACCAGGAAACAAATGACATGAATTTTGTGTCATATTAATTGAATCAGATCTTCTCAATACTACAAAAAAATAATAATATTTATGCGTCGAGTTTTCCGTTTTTGCGAAATTTATAATGTTCAAACCATAAAATGGTCCGAAAAACTACTACACATAGTGTGTGAAAGATGCGTCAAAGAGTATTAAACACTCGTCTTAAAATCCAGTACTTTTGTTTGTTTCCATTTGAATGAATTTTAACTTTTTTGGTTGTTGTTTGCTTTTGTTTTGTTCGTTTATATCCATTATTCTATACTATGATCTATTTGCATAGATTAAAATTGTTCTTCTCAATTCAAGACAGTATGGTCTTTTTTGTCAAAGTTTTGATTTGATACTTTTGAACTAATTGTTGAATTTTTATAAATAAATTAGGAATAGTTTGTTTGTTTTTCTTTTACTGTACAAGTTAACAGATTATAATTTTCTCTATGAGGTGACACTATATGAATGTGTATTGTAGGAGAGGACGTGGTGAATAGGTAGTTTTGTGAGTGTATGCGTGTGTGAAGCTTAAAATGAGTGTTGATTTTTGTTTTCGGGTATTTTCTTTGATTTTCATTTTCGGTTGTTATTGATTTAAATTAATGCAATTCACTCTCAAATCAATACTATTTCTGGCTTTCGTTTGCTATATATGGAAAACTTGTTGAACTATTGCTATGCGCTAGGCTAATCATCGATCCAGATAAACTTCCCTCCTCATCTGGATAACATTCTTTTGATGATTCGGCCAAAGACAATGAACTGTAACATAAAACAAGAATTTTATTTAAAGTACTCCGGGAATTTTCAATGTTTTTCAGTATTTTTTTTAAGTATCTACCTGAAACCCAATCGAGTTGACTCGTCATCGAATGTTTCCATCTCTTTCTCGTGCTTCTCATTCAATTGTCTTATTCGTTCAGCACGTTCGTTATTGAATTGTTGCAATTCAGCGTCCATCTAGAAATGAAATTTAATTTGAGAATGTCGTGGAATAAGAAGAGCTTAAACTGCATTTTTCATTACTTACCTTATTCTCAAGTAATGAACGTCGAACACTGACTCTGTCTTCAAGTTCTTTTCGCTCGCGATCACGTTGTGACTGCGCTTGCATACGATTTTTACTTTGATATGCCATCAAAATCTCTAATTCGTATTGCAATCGTTCCTTCAATGTTTGACACTCGATCTCTTGACTTTCATCCAATCGTAAGCTTTGCTTTTGCAGCATATCGGCTATGGTTTGTTCATACTGTTAAATCAAAAGGAGAGTTTTATTATTCATATTCACACAATTCACACAATGAAAAAAATGGTCTCTTGATCACGAATATATTGTGTACATTACCTGTTCACCCAATAGAGTTAATTTCCGATGTTGTTCTTCTTTCAATTTCTTTATCACAGCTTTTTGTTCTTCTTTCGGTGTTGTGTGCAATATTTGCGATTTCAATGCCTTATATTGTCTAGTTTGAGTTTTGCACGTTTCACGGAACTGTTTTCGGATCTGTAGCTCTTTTTGCTGCAAAACAAAAATGCATTGCAACATTAGTTTTCCATCCAAATTAAGAATCGAAATCAAAGCAAAAAGAAACAGAAGAAATGATGTACCTTTAAACTCTTGGGCTGTTGTTTCACTTCAGCCGCATGCTTGCGTAATAATTCCTTTTCGGCACGTTCTGTATAATCTCGTTGATTTTGCAATTCAGTTGCATGCTGTTTGGCTATTTGTTCTTCACGCAAATTATGTACACTCTTTTGTTGGCGATATTCTAGTTCTTGTGTTTTTTCATGATGTTTTAACAACATCTCATGTGCCTGCTCCAGTTGTTGTTGTTTTTTGCTCAATTCCTGCATAATAAAAACGATTGAATAATTAAAATGAATTCTCCGTGTGACGATTTTGTGTTTCGATTGCGACGCAACTTACATCGTGCAATAATTGATTTTCTAGCTCATGAAAGATGAGCATTTTTCGTCGTTTGAATTTTCGCATCTCCAATTCAATGTAGCCCTTTTGACCTTTGAGTAGCCGAGTCTCTTCTTGTGCTTCAGCCTGCTTTAGATTATCCTTTTGCGATTGCAATGTTGCATCTCGTTGTCGTTTTGGCGTCGAATCGTCCATCGATAATTCACGTTTCCATCGCTCTTTGTTCGCTTTGTATTCGCGTTTCTTATTCAATTCCCAATTCTTGCGATCGCCTTCCTGTTTCAATGAAATCTCTTTGAACAATTTCTTTTCGGCAGCATTGTGTTGTTTCACCCGTTTTTCTAGTTCTTGTTGATGCTTAACCTGTGAGATAAAACCGAAAAAAAAATCATATTAAAATGTGTGCAAAGTCTACACAGGTTGTCGGCATTTGTGTAAACTTACCGATAATCGATCCAATTCTCTGGTAAAATTATGCAATATCATATCATACTCTTTGTCTAAGGCGGTTTTATGATTTTCCATTTCGACTTTGCATCTCTCTTCGAGCTTAACGAGAGCAGCCTGGTGTTCTCGTCGCATTCTCTTGTAGCCGGACATTTGCTCATGCATTTCCTCTTGCATGTGCTCTTTTTGTTGTTTTGTAACGATGCTGGTCGTTCGTATGGTTGCAAAATTGTTGGCACCATGCTCGGAAACCGCATTCACCATGGCCTGTTGTGGCAAATGATTTACATAATGACTTGAACTAGATCCAGCAAAATTAGGCATTATATTCATTTGATTAATTGAAGATGATGATAGATTTGGCTGTAATTGATGGTATTGATGTTGTGACAATTGCGGTGGCAAATTATTATTCATATTTGCATTGATTGGCGGTGGCATTGGATTACGGTGGCGTGATGATGCCCGTGAAATCGCACCGCCATGATGTTGATTTTGTGGAATTGAATTGCTTGACGAACTCTGAAAGTTTTGCAAAAACAAACAATATTTTAAAAATAAATCAATTAAAAAAAAGAAACCAAAATAATTATTATAAAAAAAATCCTACCTGGCTACTATTTGCCGAAATGCCAACCGATTGAATCGAATGTTCCGACGTAATGCTGTTGCTTTTGCTGCTGTCACCGCCCGTTTGTTCGTCATTTGTTTCCTCCGAATCGCCAATTGTACTCTCCGTTTCGCATGAGTCGACCATTAGAATTTTCTTCATTTTGCGATAGTTCAAATTGTCCAATTCACGTACGGCCGCCTTCGTTCGGGCAATCAATTCAACCAATACGTTTGTCGTTCGTTGCTTCTTAACAATCGGATGCGATAGCAGTTTATAGGATGTGGGCCGACTGAGTGGATTTTTATTGAGGCATTCAGTGACAAAACTTCGAAATGTTTCCGACCAATCTAGTGACTGAAGTGATGGTGCATCATTTTGTGCAATATGATAAAGTGCGGCCATTGCATTCATATTGAAATATGGTGGTTTACGTTCGGCCAATTCGATGCATGTAATACCAAGTGACCACACATCGACTTTGCCATCGTACTGACCTTCGTCCATGGCTAGAATCACTTCGGGCGCCATCCAATACGGTGTGCCCACAAAGCTATTTGCCGGACACTTGATTGCTGCACTTCCAAAATCGGCCAATTTAACAACACCCTGTTCGGTAAGCAAAATATTGCCAGCTTTAATATCACGATGTATTCGGCCCAAACTGTGTAAATAGCTCAAGCCTTGCAGTACACCATCACAGATTGCTGATATCTCTTCTTCGCGCAATGGTCGTTTATGCACTTCAATAATATCAGATGCTGAACCAACACAATATTCCATCACCAGCCATGCGGTATTCTCACGTAAATAGCATCCTTTGTATTCGATCGTATTTGGATGACTTAATTGACGTAAAAATCGAATTTCTTTGAGAATATCTTGCCATTTTTCCATACTTTGTCGTCCAACATACGACATTTTCTTGATCGCAACAATTTCCTTGGTGAGCGTACATCGTGCATAGTACACAGCCCCAAATGAACCGTGACCGATTTCACGAAGATCTTCGAATATTTTTTCTGGATCATGTTTATTAAATAATTCAGCAATTTCCGGATCTTTTAGACTGCCCGGCCTTGCTGCCGATGGCATTTTGGCAACAAATTTCTTATCGTCCGTCACTTTAACGCCGTTTTATCACACACACAATCACGGTCGCTTCCAGCGTTTCTGTTTAATTTGATTTCTTTGTTATGGTTTGTTAAAATATTGCGTCACAATTGCGACTATATGTGTGAGTGTGTGTATTTTTTATTGTTTTAAAATAGGTTGTCGGTAGCCAATTTATTGACTTAGATGAAATAATTGTAATTATAGTTGTTGGATTGAAATGTGAAGATTTTATGCTATTTAATTGTACCCTAACATTTCGATGCAATGCGTTTGCAGTATCTAGTGCAGTGAACGACCTCCATCATCTGCAAATCGAAAGAAGAAGAGAAAAAAAACATCAAAATAATTAAACGATTACAAAATAATAATTCTACGAAAATGGTACACAAAACAAAAATATTTGGATAATTTGTTGCTCGATTTTTGTGTGGCGGTGGTAGTGACGGCCTTCAATCCATCAAATTTTAGATTAGACGTGGTTTTTCACATTACAATTTCATATGCTTACTTTCGCTTTCCATTTGAAATAATAATAAAAACCAACAACAAAAACCGCAGTGCATTTCACGTGCTCAACATCATAAATTTAATTATGAGTCCCATTGCTGCTTTACACTGAATGTGTATTTGCACACAAAGTCAAATAAAAGCATTTCTTTCAATTTTGTTGGATGAATAAAACAAAATTATGATTTTGCTTTCAATGGAATTAAAATGTGCAGTCTTAGTCACGCTCTCTTCGATACTTTGTTGCTCAATGTGGCGGCACGGATATCGCCGCCGGAATAAAAGATGTATGCGCTTGAAATATAAGCCAATTTATCATCACCATCATCATAATTACTTCAACGAATGTGTGTAAAGGTGCACATTTAAAAAAAAGACTGTAGCACCAATAGAAAGACGTAAGACGATGTAAAAAGCTCTTCATTGAAGAATTATTATTTCAGATCGGGTGAAAACCAAACCCATGGATAATATGCGCATCGACTGCATATTTGCATATTCTCCATAATAAAATTTATTGGACCGAATGATTGGATTCATTTATTCGAGCAGAAAATGCAGAAAATAAACCGATTTTGAGCACATTAAAAACGACCATGAACACCTCATTGAAACGAGACTCAAGTATTTGATTTTCTTTATCACAAAATCAATTTCAATGTTTTTTTTTAAGAAAAAAAAAACACAATTTTCATGATAAAATTTGCGAACATCGAAAAATAAAGATAAATCATTATTTTCAATTTAAAATCATGGCCTTTGTTTTGTTTGTCGTCGTCATCTCTTTTCGCACGGAACTTATGCAACATTGCTGTTGCTTGCAAATAAATAAATGAGTGTCTATTTAAGCTTTAATGAAAATGACACTGTTTGTTGTGAGATTTAATAGAACCCATCATCACGATGGCGACATCACTTGTCGCTTTGTGCATGAGCGCTTTTCCAGTGGGAAAAAATTGTTGATAATCGACAACGAGTAAAAACAGTCGTCAATTGTGTATGGTGTAAACAGTAGTCTTGATTGATAACAACAGCATCCATTAACATCTGTTTACGAAAAAAAAGAAGTACAACTAAAACAAACTAGCCGAACAAATGAGTTCGATTTGATACGCTCCGGTGTTTCATTATTGCAAAATGTAACTATTCGGTTAAAGAGCATGATTGATGAATGCGTCACAAATGTTATTTGCTGTCTCAGTGTAACGATAAGCGCGATAGACATTTTTTAATAAACAGCACATTTCAAACGTGCGATTGAATCATACATATGTGATATCGATCAAGGTTTCGGTGCGGTGTGAATCAATTCTTTTTTAAAGTCATGGCGTTTGGCTGCTCTTTCTCCCTCTTTTACACTTTCTTTCCCTATATCTCTTTCTCTTTTTCTCACACTCTTAACTCACAATCATTCGCAATGAAATCAATGTTTTCAATTAGTATCTATTTATATTCGTGTTAACGCACATAGAAAAAAAGAGCAATCGCAGAAACCGTTCGTATTGTGCGAAACACGGATTTATATATTGGATTGTCGAGCATGAAAATCGTCACATAAACAAACACGAATTGATACGAATCGAGGAATAAATATTGGAATTATTATGAGCAACTAGAGAACAAATGCGAATTTTATAGTGGCTTGTAAACACGTTACTTTTACTTTTTTCCCTTCTTTTATTACATAGTTATAGGCACGCAATTAAACTAAACTTCTCATTTGCATTTAATGATTGAAAATGTCACCACACACACAATATATCTGGTTACTATATAACGCAATCGATCGTCAATTCCGCATAAGTGAATAAAGCCACACACACACATCGCACAAATTGCCATTTAGTTTTTAGCACTTTGTGCTTTTTCTTCCTCTATAGTACTTATTGATTTGCTATCGAATGAAATGTTGTTAGAAATACCAATTGATGATAGCATCGATTGACTTTTTCACAAAGTCCTGTTAATCATCATTAACAATGTCTCTCTTTCTCGCACTTTATGTTTAATTGTTTTTTTTTTTGTTTGTTTGTATGGAACGAAATAAACAGAAGAACAATTACTGTTAAATCCATACAAATGTGTCGGATAGAAGTTTCAAGCGATAGATTGGAGCATGCGTGCGTGAGTAGTTGCGGGTGAGACACAAGCAAAACGCGTGCCCAAAATATTAAACGTAACATAGGAAATTGGGAGCCGGGTGGTGTTCAAGTGACATGCACATCGATCGGAATACACAAACACAGACATACACACCCGTAACCAAATGTAACCAAATGTAATGCAGAATAAAAATGTAATTGAATTGAAATCGGGGAAACAGAAACAGTAAAACGAAAAATTATATATGGAACGATGAAAACATACAAAGTGTCAATAGCGTCTGGTGAGACTTGAATACGATATGAGAGCAAGACAGAGACATGCAAGAAACCCAATCGCGGCAAATGCACCGCAGACAAAGTCGGCAAATTTCAATGAAGCTAACACGCGTAATGACATATTTCTCTTTGGTGTGTTCTTTCTCCATCTCTTTCTCTCTGCCTTTCTTTTCTACTTTCAGTCTGCCTCTCCCTTTTGCTCTCTCGCTTTCGCTCTCTTTCTTTCTCTCTCCCTCTCTCTGTGTGTTTCATATTTATTTTTGAACGTATCAATTTACTTTGTTTTGAAAAGAACACGAAGCGATTATGCCTTATCAACGTTTTATTTCTTGGGTTCGTTGGCTTCCAAATGCCATACATTAAAATGCATATTTTGTTGTTTGTTTGCATGAGTCGTTCAATTTATCGTTGTGTTACACATTTTCTCCAGTCTAATTTTAAAGATCTCAATTGTGTCAAACACAGATGCCAAATTATACAGCATTCCAATTGGGCCAGACAATGTAAATGACCATTCAGGTAAACCACCGTAGACCCTTGATAAATCTTGAAACGAAATTGATTTTCAAATGAGCCGAAATTGTGCGCTATTGAAAGATGAACTCCAAGCGGTTATATAAAGAACCAAACGATATAAACGAGAGCGAGTTTTACTCGATTATACAAATTCCATGGAATTTAGCTTGTCTATAATGAGCTCATTTTGATAAGAATTAAAAGGCAAATTCCTTAATAATTTGCCTAATTAAAATAATCGCTACACATTCTCCAGACAATAAAGAAGAAGAAGAAACAGTGATTTTTTTTTGTGTTTTTCTTAAACATTGCATATCGAAGTGCCAACAAAAAATAACATAATGAATAAATTCGTCTTATCATTTCTCGGTATGGTACGATGATTTGTGCACACGCGCAAACTGTGTTTCATCGCTTTTATCCCCCGTATGGAATTCTGTCAAATATTTGAATGGAATAATCACAAAACTTGAATGGAATATTTGATTACATTGTAGAACCAATTGTTTTAGCCCGTGCTGATGAAACAACAAAATCGATTTTTCCAAACTTTTCGGCCGAAAAACGTATTTCATTCAATTGAAAAATAAATGCCACATTTGAAAAGTGCACACGGGCCACTTCATTCATCAATAATAACATCATCGTTATTGGTTGTGATTTTGTAGATCCGATTAAGCCATATATGGCACACGAATACGAATGCATAATACAAAGTCTCAGTCATATGCCCTCTGAATCGTTTGGTTGAACGAAAAACTTTGTGAATTTGAGCAGTCGATCTTGAGAAAACCACAATCGATCGAAATAAATTAATGAGATATGAAGTGAATGAATAAGAAAAAAAGAGAGATTCATTTTGAGACCGATCGTTGATTTCACGCATCAACGAATCGTTCGGTCAAAAAATTAAACAGCACGATGACCATATGGCGACAATGCTGCTTTGGTGGTTTTTTTTTCTTCAAATATTTCCGACTAAATCAGCCAAAGCAATCAAATGTAAATGTTCTTGATTTCTTTTCCACTTAAAAGTTGTATCTATCTATCCATCTATCAATTGATGCAAAATCCAAACAATTTTGACCTCTTTGCAGTAAAAATAAAATTATTTACAATCGGCATTTTATGTGCATTCGCTATTTTATTTTCTTCGGTTTGCTTCACGAGAATTTCATTGGTGGCATTTTATTTTACTCATTCAATTTGAATAGAGAGTACACCATCAGTGAATTGACTTCTTCTTTCTCATATTAGTTCCAATGAAACGAAAACACACTGTTTAATTATACAAATATTTTAGATCGTTTCTGAATCACAGACAAAAATATATGTATAGGCTGTATGCACACACCAATACTACGGTGTTAGGTAACTTTCATTCAAAATGGCGATTCCATACAAAGCTCACAGTCGGTCGGTGCTCGCCTATACAAATTATTATTCCAGTGTGTTTTTGAGCATGTTGCATTTGTGTTAGTCACTCTGTTTAGCACTAAAACCGAGCATGTGTGTATCTCTCTCTCTCTCTATGTGTGTGTGTATGGTTTTATTTGTGTTTCGCCGTTTGTTATTACATATTGGCAGCACACTGAATAATGGAAAAGATACAGAGCGATAGAATTGAGATAGAGACAGAGAGAGAGAAGAGTAAAAAAAAAGATGAACACATAATCGCACCACTTGCATTTAACATCAACAAGACAGCACGAGCAAGCAAAAACTAGAACATAATTACTAAATGAAAACATCAACTTTTTTTTCTCGTGCAATTTAATAAAAAAAGAAGAAGACGAAAAAAATCGAGTGTGCATATAGCATCATCCTCTCTCACTCTCTCTCCGTGTGTCGATTGAGTTTTTCAAAATGGATTTTATTGCATGAAAAAGACGAAAGTCAAAGCAGCAAACTAAAATCTATAATTAAAATGTTTATTTTGTGAGCGATGGCGACTACCGCAAGAGATTTTATTTTATCATACATTCAATCTTTATGGATTTCCCTACTCAACATATCACACACTCAATCAGCTCTGCACACTCATCTTTTTGCTCATCACACTCATCATTTGAATTTTGTACACAAACACATTTGATAAGAAAATGTGGGCCCATTCAAAGCTAACTTCTTGGAATACTCTAGTCAACGTTCCTTCTTCTTCTTATTCTTCTGTTTTCGTATGTTTTTTTCCCTTCAAAGGTTTTGCCTTGACAAAAGCAGCCAAAAACATATTTGGATTAACTCGGTATTGATTTGGGTCGGTTTTGTTTTTCCCGATCCCCATCCGGAAACATAAAGACTTTAATTGAGATATTCCGTCGTTTCAGCAGCAATTAAACATCTACTCTTTTCATAATTGATTGATGTTTTTGTAAAGTTTCAACAATAAACAATATTTGCAACAAATGACTTTCAATAATGAGCTCGCCGTTCAGCATGCACATACACACAATAAAATACATAACACACGTATAGATCTCGCGCTCCGTACCACACAAATACCACCAATCATATTTATAAAGCGACGTTTAAATGTGATTTAATTCACATTGAACAGTTTACAAGTATATATACACGATATTCCGTCAGTACATTGGCAAAGGCATAGGTAAAGGGCGTTGAATTTAACAAAACAATTTGTCTCACATCTCTCTTTCTCCTCATGTATGAAATTTAGAGGAACAAAAATCGCTCAACAATCATTTTTCAACGATGTGCTAATATTATTATTTGGAGTTGTTTTTTTTTTGGTTCATTTTTTTTTCTATTCCTGTTTGCACGACACAATTTCATCAATCACTGTATATATGTCGATTTGTATGAGTGGTTTGTTTTTTTTTCTCAAAATTCGAATCGATATTTGTATATATTTTTTTTATTTTTGAAGAGAAGACGATGAAAGAGAGAGAGAGAGAAAGATAGAGAGTGAAAACATCACATCAATTGTATGGTTGCGAGTAAAAACTGCCGCAAAAGCAATTAGAGACATCGAATGTTTGTGAATATAGGAGTTGGCCCGATGTGGTGTCGTTCTCATTGACATTTATGTTGTTTCATTCTACTGTTTTTTTTCAGTGTCTCTCTTCTTTTCACAGTATTATTATGATGTCAAACCCTTTTATTTCTCCGTTCAATCACATTGCCACATATATTAAATTCAATCTTGTTTCCATTTCCATGTTGGTTCTTTTAAAACAATCAAACTTTAGATTTTCACCAGCCACAACATATTCAATATCCATCACTACCAACCAACCACACATACGTTGTTGTTGTTGTGTGTGTTTTTTTTTATTTCATTCATTTCGTAAACAAAACCAATTTTAATAAGCCTTGCCTTTTCTAGTCGATTATCATGCTAATTGTGATGTTTTAAACTGAACTGATTTGATTAATTTTGCTGTATTCTAATCCGGATGACAAACATACGCACATCAAACACGAAATTTTCATTTAAACGAAGCAAAAAAAATATAGAAACAAATTTCCGAACAACGTACGAATGAACGACCGAAATATATTATTGACTTTAACTTAAATAAAAAAAATGTATCACCACAATATCCAATATAATTTTCTATGTTGTTTAAAACGAAAAAAAAAATTGAAATTGAAAAAAACATACAACAAAATTTTCACGATTTATGTATTTGATATTATTCTTTTCTTTAAAACTTTTGATTAATTGAACATAAACTGAATGGCAACGCACAATAAAAACCAAGAAAATATGGTTATTCCATTCGTCGATTGCACGGCAAATATATTAAATTCTTTTTATTTCGTTTATTTTTTTTTTCTTTTCCTCACTTAGCTGTCTCCACTACTGCTCGGTGTCTATCTTCTTTTTTTTCGTGAAACCTTTTTTTCTCTCTCTCAACTTTCCGTTCGTTGGAAGGCTTTGATAAATATGTGTGTGTGTGTCGCTGTGTGCGTGCATTGATGTGTACGTGCTAAGTGTTTGAATGGTATGAGCGTAAATACATCCATTTGTCGATATATTGGTGAACATTTCGGAAATGGAAAGTCACACACGATAATGCGATTGAGTTGTCTGTGAATGTTGCATGATTTTCAAAGTGCCCGATGCGATTATGTTTTACATTAAATTGCTCTTGGAATTTCCTTTATTTTTCACAAAATTGATTTAATATGAAAACCATAGACACCTTATTCATTTTGCGGTGTGTATTTCTGTTTTATAATTTATTTACCAATAATGTGTGCATTCAATTACAATGTTAGCTGTGAAAATGACTTGCGCATTAACAGATTCCGACATCCGACACCATCCCATTCATCGGGCAATATATTTTGTGTGTGTTCGGATGTCACACTGACTCATTCAATGCATTTGTCATATTATCAATTTGACAGCTGAGTCTTACGAAAAAAAGAGAGAGAAAAAAAAACAGAATAGAAATGTCAATTTTGAACGACACAATTAAATAACAAAAAAAAGGGGAGTCACAAAAGACGACGAAAGCTATAAATTATAAAAATAAAGAAAAACTAAATAAGTCGCAATTGGATTTGTTAAAAGTGATATGACTCAAGCATGTTTCCACATTTATACGGATTTCGCGTGAATATTTCACTGTTTCAAGAGGCGGCAAGCAAAGAATTATTAGAAATACTTGACAAATGCGAAGGAACAAAGGTTTGTAATTGCGTTTTGATTTCGGCTGTAATTTTATAGTCATCGTTTGATATTCCATTTTTATGCTATGACAATAGGCCATTGTATGGGATGATTCATTGTCTGGACCGGTTGGATTGGTGACAAAATATGCATTTCTCAAAGAAAGAAATGTTACGAAAATGCTACCATTGCGACCCGGCGCTTTGCCCGATGTCGACGTTCGAAATGTCATCTTTATCACCAGACCTAATTTGAAGCTGATGAATTATATCGCTGAAAATGTGCACAGCATCGATAAGAGGCAAAAAAGCGGTTCAAGTAAAGAATTATTTTTATACTTTTTACCCAGAGTGTCAACACTGTGCGAAACACAATTGAAGAACAAAGGCGTTTATGGTAGTTTTTCACATGTTGGCGAATTCAATTGCGATTTCTTTCCCGTCGATAATGACTTACTTTCGATGGAATTGAAAGACACCTTTCGGTAATTCAAATTTTTTTTTATTCGCTTTGAATTTGGTAGTTTTAGTCGTGAAACCGTATCTTTGTGTATCACTAATATTGCGTTGTAATTGACAGTGAGTTATACATCGAAGATGATCCAACGGCTATTTTTCTATCGGCCAAGGCCCTGATTTCGTTGCAACAGTTGTATGGTCGCATTCCAAAGATTAACGGCAAAGGAAATGATGCAAAGAAATTGTGGGATCTACTGAAAATCATGGGGCAAGAAGAACTCACATCGAATGCAATGGGAAAGGGGGCAATAGATCAACTGTTTATTGTGGATCGTTCGGTTGACGTAATGAGCGCATTGGCCACTCAGCTTACGTACGAAGGCCTCATTGATGAATACTATGGCATCAATCAATCAACTGCACATTTTCCATCTGATCGATTTTCATCGTCGGACGAAAGTGGTTTACAAGGTTCCGTATCCGATAAAAAGACGATCATTTTAAATTCGAGCGAAGAGCTGTACACGGAACTAAGAGATAAAAATTTCAATGCCATTGGACAGATTCTGTCACGACGTGCCAATGAAATCAGCAAACAATTGGATGAACGTCACAACGATAAATCGGTACAGGATATAAAGCGATTTGTTGAACGATTGCCAAATATGATGGCCTATAAAAAGTCATTAACAACGCACACAACAATCGCCGAACTACTGAAAGAAGTCACATCGTCAGATGAATTTTTGGATGAACTGGAATGTGAACAGGAATTTTTGGTTTGTTCAGATGTCGACAAAGTAAATCCATTCATTGAAGATTTGATTGCTAATCAAGCGCCATTTAAAACGGTTATACGATTGATTTGTATGCAAAGTATTGGCGGATCGGGTTTGAAACAAAAAGTTCTCGATTATTACAAAAGGGAATTGATCCAAGTTTACGGAATCGAGAAGCTACTTGCAATTAGCAATTTAGAAAAGGCTGGATTGCTAAAAGTTCAATCTGGAAGCCGAACATATGCTGTTGTACGGAAGGTTGGTAGATTTTGATTGTGAATATCAGAATTCATTTTACTTAAGATATTTACTATTTTTCTCGAAAAAACAGACTCTCAAACTAACCGTTGAAGATACAAATGAAGTGACACCAAACGATATAAGCTACGTGCACACATTCTATGCTCCTTTGACCATTCGAATCGTTGAACGCGCACTTAAGCCGAACGGTTGGCAGTCGTTGAGTGATGTGTTATCATGTTTACCGGGACCAGCATTTGAAGACTATCAATCAAATGGTCAATCAGCACTGTCTACAACGCGTCGTGGGTCGTTCAGTAGTGAAATGTCCCAATCTGACACGCCCAAAGTGATATTGGTATTCTTTCTCGGCGGTTGCACTTTCGCCGAAATATCTGCACTTCGATTTTTATCGCGACAGGAAGATAATAACGTCGAATTTGTGATTGCAACGACCAAATTAATCAATAAAAATACATTTTTAGATAGTTTAATCGAATAATACTAAGATCGAATCAATCATTCATTCCTTTACTGTTCAATTGTTTTATTAAATATATAGTAATTCAATTTACATTCGACAATTGTCAATGCTGCATTTAATGCTAACGCTAACTAATTGTTTTCAAAATCAAATGTTACTACATGATTATATCGCTTTCTGAAATCTCTCCTGTGTTTGTGTTTTTTTTTCATAATAATTTCTAAAAATTTGTTTGGCCTAATTTTGCCGGATACCGATCAGAAATGAAATAGATAGATTCAACTGAAAGAAATTATGACATTTTTTGCTCGAAGTTTTTTTTTTGCTTCAAATATGAATCAACATTTTTGTTTTTACAATTAAAACAAATGAATTAGATACCCCTTATCGTATTGGGTTGGCAATTCAATTTGGTCGTAGATAATTTGTATCAAAAATATCTAATTCGCTTGAAATATAATTTGCTTTGTTGCGTAGAAGTTTAAGATTCTTTTGATTTCCTTCGAGTATAGCGAGTTCAGCCTCAATTTTCTTCAATTCTTCGCTCATGTCTCCGGTAGCAGTGTCAACAACACGACACAAACGAGCAAATGTACCCGAGAGCTCTCTGAAAGAGACACACAACTAGATTAATTTTTTGAACTGAAAAATGTCAAAGAATTGATCGAAAATCACTTACTGTTGCACTTGATGACTGCAATTTGATGATGTCAGATCTACGATTAATTTCAATTTTCTGGTCGCGTGACGAACATATTGCTCTTTGAATGTTCGCTCTTTAGCCGAATTATTCCAAGAGAGGCGCTCGTAAAAGTAGACACAACCGTATAATGCTCCAATACCAACTAACACACGCCATCCAACTGTCTTCAGCAACTGTCAAATCAAATGAATTTTTTAATCGACATTTTATTGGAATTCTTTCATTTGAATTCAATATTTTTTTTCAACTTGAATGAAAAATGAGCAATTAAAAAAAATTTCACTTACAAATCCAGCGACGACAAGACCCCCAACGGTGCCTTGTGATCCAATCGATGCCATTGCAAATCGTGATATCACTGAGATTTGTTCCTGCGAAATGCCTGTTTGTTGAATAAGGCCATGATGAGGTACATTTGGTTCGTTTGTAATTGGGCTTAGTACGTTTGGAATCTGTGAACAAAGCAAACGAAAATGTTTGAAAAACAAAAAAAAAAAATTAAAAGTGGTGTGTTTTAACTTACACTTGCTGTGCTATTTTGTCTGTTATTATACATGATAGCATTTTTGTTTGGATGCTTCTTGGCTTTACCGGTAAATCGTTGAATCATCGCAGTGATACCCCATGAAAATTTAAATTCCAAATCCTCTTGAAAATCGGCGCACAAATTTTGACAATTTAATGTGTAAAACATTTCGAATGGTTGTGTTCGTGCGAGAATTTGTTTGCTTTGTTGTTTGATACTTTCGGTTGGTATGAGTGAGTGCATTCGTTCGGTCATTTCACGTTGAGCGGTTTCGATATTCATAGCTAATGCGGTCGATAGGCGTGACTTAAGATTTGACCCCAATCCACTTTCAACATGACCATTTATTTCCTTTTTATACACATTCAAAACTAACGGTTCGGTATGGAACGGCAAATTAAATTCATCAACTAACACATTCAATCGCCATATTTCTTCGTTTAATGCTTTTGATACTTTCTGTTCAACTTCTTCGACCATATTGTGGATTTTCAATTTCATTTCACGTGTGATCGACATCAATTCCTGTTCGGTGTGACCAATGCGATCGGTTAGCTGTGCCCTTTGCTTCTGTTTTTCATTTCGAATTGAACCGGCTCTTTCATAGATTTCATCAAGCATTTGATGCATTTCATTTGCAATCGTTTTTCCACGTGAACTGTGCTGCTCAAACTTTGTTTTCACCGCACTCTTCGATATGCACTCTTCGAACTTACGTTCAAAATCTTGAAACTCAAAGTAACGATTTGAAAAACCGTCAGCAAGAGCACCACCAGAGGGTGGCTGTCCCTTTGATTCGCAAATACGTGCCTAGAATGAATAGCAAAATGAAGAAACTCTTGAGAAATGTTTGAATGTTGGGGGGAATAGCCTACCTGAAGTGTTTCACGTGCTGACACAAAGAATACTCGTTCATCGGCTTCCTTCGGAGCGCAGACTTTCAATTCTTTAACTAAGAAATCGATGCAACGCTCTTGATGTTGTGATTTCACCTGGAATAATAAAGTAAATTATTAGTCAAATGATGACAAATTGAAATTTGTATCAGTTTGATGCAAAACATAAAGATGATCATGAGAAATCATAAAATCGTTTTCGTTTCTACTTTGGTAAAATAATTGAATGGAAAGTGCTTGCAAAGCTTCTTTAAATTATACAATCGAAACTTTTATGCTATGCACAAACCTTATCGAAATCCTTCTGAATACAAATGGGATTTTTTGTTTCAAATTCGTTCGAAACGGGTACAAAAAAGAGAAAGGACACTAAGTGAAAAAAATGTTCCTCTAACTTGAATTTACATGAATTTTATGGTCTTGAACACCAAACACTTACCGACTCCAAAAATTCTGGTTCGTTTGCCGATGCATCCCAGCGATTCATTAAAATGAATACATTCGGTTTTGATAAACGTTTCGACACTGTGTGGAAGAATTGCTTTTCCTGCATTAAATAAGAAATCGCATAGATTGGTAAATTTATAGGAAATGCTAGATAATTTGATAGTAAATTGTTCACACATGAAAAACTAACCGCAATTGTCATAGTCGATTCTGAATTCAAGACCAGTACAAATACATCGGCATCCAAACAATGGTTATCGATCCAATCATCAAGATTTGGCGAAACATCAACACCAGGAGAGTCCACAAATACAACGTCGTCTCTCAACAAACTGCAACGCTCACGAGGCCAAAAGATTCGAATTTTTGAACTTTCGCACAATTTTTCTTGGCAAAGAGCGTTTGCTAACTGTTGCACATTCTGTAAAAATGATGTCATCGACAAAAATGGTTATGATGCAATTTTTTCAAACATTCATCTCAGATATTAAATTCAAACTACGATGTATAACTAGAATTGTACAGATGTTTATCTGTACTTTTGATGTTTTGTGACATCACACTACAAACAAACTTTTTATACCGAAAAAAAAAAACAATTTATTCAATTTAGTGTGCGACAACTTACGGTAACATTAAGTCGTTCGTCGGAGCCTTCTTTGACCATGTATGCTTCGTTGCCGTCGACTCCTTCGACTTGACAGAAACAATTTGTTGTGTGTCCGATGCCCGATGGTAGAATTTTCTCACGCAACATCGCGTTAATCACGGAACTTTTACCATTACTTGTGCGTCCAAAGAATGCGACTTTCA
Source organism: Contarinia nasturtii (assembly GCF_009176525.2). Taxonomy (NCBI): domain Eukaryota; kingdom Metazoa; phylum Arthropoda; class Insecta; order Diptera; family Cecidomyiidae; genus Contarinia; species Contarinia nasturtii. The sequence goes on along the minus strand of NW_022197885.1, from coordinate 3,958,053 downwards.
TGTGATCTCGATTCAAAACTTGTCGTATTGCGGCCACTTTGTGCACATAACTTTGAAATTGTTCGGATTCAGCTTTGTCGATGATTGCAATCTCGGCATTGTGATCTATAAAATATCGAGTGGCATTGCCGGTAATTTATATTTGGTGTTTACATAATAATAAGTACTTACCATCCATAAAGTGTGCTGTTTCAACGACATACTCTTCAATTTCGCCAAAAATGTCATTGATTTTCTTTTTAGCTTTGACGAAGATCTGTAGTGGTGAATTTTCGTAGGCAACGTTATGTAGTGAACGATCCAATCCGTTTTCATGCGATGGGGACCCAAGATTTCCAGACATGATCGATAGGGTTCGATTCAAATAAACAGCCATAATACAATGTTCAATGCGTTGCACAGAATTTTGTTTGTTTTTTTTTTATTTAAATTTAGTTTGCAATGAATCCGTTCGCGAGTAGTTGTTTTTTTTTTTAATTTTGGGGTTATGTTTTTTATTCACATAAATTACACCACAACGGAATCGAACAACACAATTAGGAGAATCTTAAATTCAATAGTTTTTATGTTTTGTTGGTTTGATTGTCACTTCTTGTCAGCAACTTAAACAAGTTTGAAATAACAACAAAAAGAAAAATAAATTTTACCAATTGCAAATGAAATATCTGAACAAAAATGAAAAATCTTGAATGGTGTATGTGTTTTCTTTACTGGTGTTGTAGCTTTTTTTTATGAACGTGGATAGTGCTTACAAACTGAAGATTACAACTGAAAAAAGGCATAAAAATCAAACATAAAACATAAGTGAAAAGTTGCCGATGAAGTTAACGATTGCGACGAACATTGAAACAGCGAAACTATGCGATGCATTGATTATCGATTTTTCTCCAAATATATTTGAAGAAAATCATCCATTTCAATTGATCCGACGGTCGATATTTGTTTTTAGAAACAAGTCTCAATGCGAATTCAAAGAAAAATCAATGATGCACACGGCACTAGAACGTACTATTGATGAGCACCATTTAAATCGATTCTTCTAAGTACGACGTCAACTAAACCAATCATAGTTTTTTTTGCATCTTAATTTTGGCACAAAAGCTGGATACGACCGATTTCAATCGCAATGTCTAAATTTAGCTGTTTCAATGAGCAACGTAGTAAAAAAGACAACAACACAAATAAATGACATTTAACAATATCGAAGCAAATACGAACAACGGAAAATTCGAAACTCGTCTTCAATACATTTCGTCATTCTCATCAAAAAATTACCTGATTATTTTCAGATCCAAAATCAGACATAATCGAATCTCACTATTGCATCTGAGCCAACATCACCTTTTTGCACTTTTTTTTTCAAATTAACAACGGGAGAAAATAAATATGCAAAACTTTGTTTCGTTCTATCACACTTATGGTCGTCGCAACAATTTTGCAAATAAAATTCAATCTCTCTCAATTGATGTCAATGAAATTTCACATCCACTCATGCAATATTACAATTCTTCGACTCAATGGTTATCTGGTTGAATTGTTGAATAATGGATTTTAAATCATTGTGTTGCCGTTTTGACTCTATTTTGTTTAATCACAATAACAAATAGTCGTTGTCGTCGTTGTGTGTTACACAAAAGTGAAATAAAAATTGAATTGCTCCGATGAAAATTATAAAAACGCGTGATGTAATAACTAACTTTGACAGTTCAGATTCATCGCTCCTTTCTATCTACCGTTTACTCTCTTTCCATTTTTATCACATGAAGTTTGTTTTGACAGTTGCCAGTGCGCAGTAACTGATGCGGAAAAAATAACGCTGCGTTATAACGCTGATTTTCATTGGAAGCGCGTTTACATTGGAAGCATGTATCATTTGATTTGAAAACGGTTTCTGTTATCATTTATCAGTTTAAATCAACATTTGTTTACAAAATTGTCAACTTTTTTGCACCATTCAATTTCAACGCAACCAAATCGAAGACATTATTTTTGCCCTCAAAAGTGTGAATAATAATTTCACGTAGTTGTGGTGAATGTTGAACCAGTGACTGAATTCCATCAGTAGAAATAAAACTAGAAAACATGTGTTCAAGATTTATAAGTCTTTTTGCCAGTATGTCTAGATCATGAATGGAATAATTGTGGCACACGGAATAGTTCAATTTCACTTCACACAGCATATCAATCAATGATAAGTGGCCACTATGAAACCTTTGACGTATCTATGCCACTCCATTGAACACAACGTAATATACGACTTCATAAGATAAATGGAGACGCTTGCAGAAGCCTTTCGCATAAAGTTTCTTCACATATTCAAAAAGAGTCGGTCTGGACAATTTAAGCTTAAAATCATACAGTGTCAAATCATTTTGTATTGAGAGCGAAATGTAAAATCGCTGGTTTCGATGGTTTTGGTTGAAAAATATTTTGAGTCCCTTTAATTCTTCATTGTCATTAGACTAATAAAAGAACTAAAATATATCAAAGCTGCATAATATCAAATGTATCTAAATGTATTGTTTGTGTGTTCGTTTTTCATTTCATCACTAAATGCACATTCCAACCGGTGCAGTTAACGGCTATGACAGCTATCGGTTAAGTTTTCAAATGTCACACACTAGTATACTACACACGTTTTATTCAGTTCAAATCGAAAATTGACAACCGACAATTTAACCACAGAGCTGCATTCATTGTTAGTTTAATTGTTTGTGTGCATATTTTGGTATATTTAAAAAAAATTGAAGCAAACATATTAAAATGTATTGAAACCTGCAAAGAAATGCAAACACAAATAAATTAAGAGGAGACATATTCACCTTACTTCATTTATTACACTCATAGAATACGCACGTTCATTTCATTTCTATCTATTTTTCTGCAGCTTACTTTACAATAAAACAAAAGTAACACATAGTCATGGTGACGAATGAAGAAACAAGATTTGATCGTATGGATCCCGAAAAAATTCTGGGTAAGAGATTGAATTATATGTTCATAAAATATTCTTTCTTTCACATTTTTTGAACTTCGTCTTTTTTGAAATGTTTTTTTTAAAGAAAAAAATATGAATTATTTTATTTTGTCTGTCTCGCAGGCGCAACATTCATAGATGGTGAATTGGTGTTCCTTATGAAATGGAAAAAATCTGAGAAAACTGATTTGGTAAAATCGACATTGGC
>NW_022197885.1:3910130-3944868 GCF_009176525.2 Contarinia nasturtii | reverse complement strand
TTTTGAGTATTTAAGTATACATTAAATATCACTTTTGGGGGAAAAATTGATTTTTCCCGTGGGCATCACACCAGACATGACACGTCACTCTATCAACCAAAGTCGCTCAAAATCTAATGGTTTCTATTCCTCGGCACCCCCAATCTTCCTGTGAAGTCAGATTTTGAATCACTTTTCTTGGTTGAAAGTTATCGTGTTAAAAAAAATTTGCGTACAGCGTACAGGGTACCACGCACATACATTCGGACATTGAAAAAACGTTAGATTCGTGTTCTCTGGCTCAAGAAAAACCGAGAAAACACATTTTTCGACCGATTCCAATACTTTACCTTACATTACCTTACACATTAGGTGTGTGCGGAAAAGTAAAAGAGCCAAACCAATCATGTATTAATTCAAATATTGATCGCAATAGCTCAAAAAATAAAATTATAATTAGGTTATCAGAAAATAAGATAAAAACACTTGCTTATCGTCCAGAGTGTAGTTGTTTTTCGAATTTAAAACAACTGTTATTCATCATCTGAACTTACGTCAAACATATCAAATTCTCATTGTGAAAAACAATTCTATATGAAGTTAAAATTTTCCTATAAAAAGGGCCACGTATATACTCTTCGAACATCAGTTACTTTTTTATTGAACCTGAACGTGGAATATTTCCCTCGACTAAAAAAATGAAGCTGTTTTTATATGTGGCATTATCATTCCTTGCAATGATTATCCAGGTAATATAAATTGTGAAAAAAATAGATATATTTTAAACAAATTTCTGAATAAATTTTCAAAAGCTGATGGTCTTCTTCCATCCAGGTTAAATCAGACAATTATAAAAATCTGTTGGCGTATTATTCACTGATAGATAAATTTGACGAGAAAGCCAAAGCAATTGATACTTCGATTAACTGGAAAGATAAATTACAAGAAGTTCTTTCAATCCCAACTGAAGAAATTATGAACAATTTTAAGAAAACCAATCCTCAGTGGGTGGAACAATTGGCCAGTGCATTCATAAGTATTCCACCTGGTCAAAGCAGTACATCAACTAAATCAGTGAATAAACAAATTAAGTCACTTAATGAAAATCATAAAAAACTTTGCAACACTGTGTATTCGATGGTAATGAGTACAATGGAACCATCATTTAAACAAATCTCTGGCTTCGAAAGTGCATATACAAAAGTAACAACAAAAAATTTCGATAATTTTTTTTTGGATAAAGTAAAAGCAAAATTACCAACTTTTAAAACAACACATGATCAGTTATTGGCAAAAATAAACACCAATATAAATGGAGTTTTTGTTCGATTGAGAGACGACTACGTAAACAAATTGAATTCATTAAATGAACATACAAGCTCACTTCCTAATGTACTGACCGAAATAAAAGCAGCACAAGACAAATTTTCAGTTGCGGTCAGCAAATTATCGCAAGATTTAAAGGCATTTGCCGATGGAGCTATTAAGTGTGCAGAATTTTTACTAGATGCGAAAAATCTAAAGTTCAAATCAAATAATAATCTCTCAGGCAATGAACTAAAGCAATTAGAAAAAAAATATGAGGAATTGTTTGGAGAATTTCAGTCTCTGTTAAAGAAAGACTAAGTTAAAGTGATTGGATATCACTGTTTTTCCCTCTCTATAATTACACACATTTTATTATGTAAAATCAGATGTACTTGAATTTGATCGTAATAAAAAAAAAATTGAGGAAAATAATTCATCTTTTTGTTTGAATTAAAATTTTAATAATTCAGTTGAATATTTTTTCACAAGGGTCTCAATTCGCATGTCAAAATAGCCAAAAGGTTGCCGCTCACCACATTCCAAGAACTTTAGCTATCTCAAACCCACTTCAATAAATAAATATCCAATGTGTATATTTACATGATAAATGTAAATTCATTACGATATTATTTATCTATAAATTTTGTTGAATGTCGCCTAATGAATGGCCACGTCGTTTGCGATGGTATTCAATTCCTTCCATATTTTATACAATACTAAACAAATTTAAACACAATTCTAGCCTTTAAGCCAATTTACATGTAAATAAATGGCAATGTAATTGTGAACAAATATTGTCATACCGCTTTCATTGTGCGGGTAAAATGAATGAACGACCGCAATACATCATCCGTAGTAGATGTCCCGAAGCATATCTCGTCAATGCAAAAGAAATGCATTCGAGAGAAAAAAAAACGATGAGCAACACATTGAAGTTGAAACGTTTAACCAGTGAGATTCGAGTCGTTCGTTCTTTTTTGCATTTTCTTCCTCACAATAGGCAGTTCCGCTAGAAAACTCTCACCTCATCATCGTCAATCATGCCCGATAAACGAATGTCTTTCATGTCATTTGTTATGTGATCGATTTGATTGTTGAGTTCGTGACTTCTCAATTAGCGATTGATTCGTTTGAACGAGAGCAGTAATCAATTATTCGTGTGGAATTCATGTCTACAAATCATTTTCCAATACAATTTGGTTTGTTGTTGTGATTTTTGTGTGAATCGTTCAATGATTTCTTATGCTTGCTTTTTGGTATTTATTGACGTCCGACTTGGTTAAATATCGAAACGTTTTTGCGATATGTGGAAAAAAAGTTTCCGTTCGAAATGATTACGCTAATTAGCTGCAGCGGCCACGTTTGGAAGATAGAAAGTGGAATCATTCCGTATTGTTAGCAACAATGGATGAGTTGCGGTTAACGATACCCTCTAATTTTTGGTGAATACAATGCCCAACATATTACAATCTATCACGCTGATTGTATACAAACCAATACCTTACAAATATTGATACATTGAATATAGCAATCGTCAGTGGCACACCGCGTGCACGATTCTATTTCCTTTGCATACATTGTTGAGATCATTGATTCGGTGAAACTATTTTGATTCATAATTACACTACCGATGATGCAGATCGAATCGGCGGCAAATCGAAAATAACACACTCAAGATTGAATAAAACAGATACAATATTGTACAGTAATGCAATTTTTTCAATGATTCGATGATGCAATTCGACTTTTACCAGCTATCTGATTGCCGGAATTATTCAATCTCCCTACGCTATGAAAAGTAACACTTTCAAAAGATACAGAAATAGAGTTGGTGTTTTTTAAAATAAAACTTCTATTCAATCAGCATAGGAAACATTCGATATAATCAAATCAAATGCTGTACATTACAGGGTAATCATTGTCAGTACAATTCAGATGTTGTTTGGTACGTAACCTCATTGGAACTCTTTTTTTAAATTTAATATCGGATGTTCGAATCTATTATTATGTCATGAATTCAATTCGAGTCGCAAAAGAGTCACATTTAAACATAAGCGTCATCGTGTATTCTGTTTAATGTTTATTGAAAAATATCACATGCACTTTTAGCAAACATACTTACGTTTTTTTTTTTCATTTATTTGCGTCAGTTAAATTTTTGACATTTAAAAAAGTGTTGATTTTTTGCAAAACCTGTAACGTAAGACACGAGGTGTTATTATAATTTATTGGTGATTATGACGATAAAAAAACTGATAAGCTCTTTGACGGGTTATTATTTGAAACGTTTTTTCTCTGGTTGTTTTTAACAAATCGCATCGATTAACACGCAATTAATTCCTGCGGATCTTTAAACAGAAAGTAAAAAATGTAAACCAAGCTATCGATGCATTAAAGTCATTTATTTCATGTAATAATAGAGTATGCTTTGTTAATTGTTATATGTATTCAATGTTTATAAGTTTGGTTTCTTGTTTCGCACTTTACAAGTGTGTAATATCTTAATAGCTTTCCTGCCAAACATGCTTTGCGATCCATTCAGTATAAAATGCGACTCTTGTGTAAATGGCTGGCAGTGAAGTTCCACAACTAATGCCTAAAATTGAGAAACAAGTGATATTTGACGTTGTAAAGATTCCTTGTTTCAAAAAAAAATTCAACTTGTATGTGAAATTTTACCAAAGGACACCACACCGACGACATGTGGAATGCTGGATGTGCCACGGTACACCTGAAGCGGTCCTCCACTGTCTCCTTGACAACTATCGTTTCTTGCACTCGGATCGAATGCACAATATTGACTTTCACTAATGCCGTTTCGTAGAGTTGAAATGTTTGGCAATCGATTCCAATCCAAAAGTGTTTTATTGCATTCGGGTAACACCAACGTTGAAACTTGCGTCTTTAAAAGTTCATTTGATAATTCCTTTTCTTCATTTATTACGCCCCAACCGGTCACAAGCAGCGGTACATCCGTACTCTCGTCACGTGTATCATTATGTAAGCAAGCTGGCTGAATATCGAATGTGAATTCAATTTGATTGGTTAAACGAAGTAAAGCAATATCATTCTTTTCAAATAAAAATGAGTACTGTGGATGTCGAATGATTTTCTAACGAAAAAAGGATAAAAAGCGTTTAATTTTGGATGTCAATGAAATATTGTGCATCTTTAAAAACCTCGATTTGATGGTTTATTGCGTCTGGGGTACTCAGTGCTAACTAAAAACGAAAAGGAAGACAGAATTTGAATTGTGTTTAATACTGTGTATACGTTCTTATATACTTCTCCTAGACGAACAACGACGGGTTGACGCGTTGTTTTCAAACAATGTGCTGCTGTTAGTACGAACCGCTCCGAAATTACTGTTCCGCCGCATTCAAAACGAATGGTCGAATCCTTAAGGAGATAGCCCAGTGCAGCCTTTTAGATAAAAAACATGATTAAATCAAAAATATTTTGCGGTAATTTTTAATTTTATACCATCCAAGGAAATTCTCCACCTGTCGCCGATTCTCCACCGAAAATGCGACGAGCCGGAAACTTCGAATAGGTACGACATGCTTTTTGCCAAATACCGAGAAATTTTTACTGCATGAAAAAAAAAATCTAGATTTATTCAATTCAAATTACCTTTTCGTATTTTCACAATATTATTTGCTGCTGCACGAAGCAATTCAACAATGTTTGGGTAACCTTCGCGTTCGGCTATATTATGGGCTTTGAGTCGTTTATTATTTCGAATATGAATATCAGCACCATTTTCAAGTAAAATGTTCAAAATTTCTTCATAGCCTGTGGTGACGTTCAAAAAAGTCACGTTTCAAAATATGGAAAAAGGAAATAGTTTTTTTTTTCTTGTTTTATAATCACCTCTGAATGCAGCTTTCATCAAAGCTGAATTTCCTTCATTTGATTGTGAGTTTATTTCAGCACCTATTTCCAATTTTATTTACAAATAGTTAGATACCTACCTTGTATTTAACTCAGGAATTGTTCCTCTGAGGAGGTGCGGAACAATCCCTAATTTGACTACACTAATCTACCAGCTCACCGGATTGGTCAAGGTGGTAATTTAAAGGCAAAGCTTCGACTGAATAGTATTCAGTGAATACACCCGACCTGAATCGATACCAAAACAAGACTAAACTAATCTCACCATTCTTAGAGAGTAGATCCACAACTTTGGCAAACCCGTATTCAACAGCAGTTATAAGTGGTGTGTTACCTAGGGGGTAGACACAAATTTTTACTATACAAAACTAAAAGTATACTAGAATCGACTAGAAGCTATACTGAAAGAATATTTGTGTTACCGAGTATATTTCGACTATTAACGTCAGAACCTTTCTCTATGAACAATTTAGCGATGTTTTCATTACCTACGATCCGAGAAGAAATTATAATGAACGTTACAATTGAAATGATAACACAAGTGTCGGTGAATCTTATGAATTAAAGCGTTATCAATTGACAAACCCGCTGTGACTGCCACATGGAAACTTGACATTTGATCTTTATTGAATATATGTACATCAGCATTCGAATTCAACAGAGCTTCGACGATACTTTCATGGCCTACAATTAATGAACATCACATTCGATCAATTATTTATTCGCTGAACAATCAAATTCACGTCATCAATATTCACAACATTAACTTCACCTTGATGTGCTGCGACATGTAACGCTGTGCAGACAAAAATGATATAATGGTTTTTTTTTTATAGTAAATTTTTCAAAAAAATAATTTTATACCTGTGTCCAGCAGACTATTTTTTGCATTTAGCTCTGCACCTTTTTCCATCAAATAGAGGGTAATATTTTTAAAGCCTACCATTTCAACATTTTCAAAAATTATAAAAAACTGTTAGTTGGTAACTTTGAAGGGCTTTGAAACTAAAAGAATTTTATTACCATAAGTACTTGACGTGATGAGTGGCGTATTCTGTATGAAATTTCGGCTGTTAATATCAGCTCCACGTTCAATTAACATTCTCACTATTTGTTCGTTACCTATGTAGTACCGAATAGTACACAGAATTATTTGTATAAAACTAACAGTACTTTGCGAAACTGTTTTGGTACGATAAAATTAAATCACCTTTTTGTGTAGCGTAGTGTAATGCATTGTTACCTATATTAAAAGATTTTAAATAAAACAAAAGATTTTAAATAAAGTGCATCATTATTACCCTCAAGGTTTTTGGCATCAATATCAGTACTTGATTCATTTAATAATGATTGAACGATTTTTTCATAACCTGAAAAGCATAAACCCTTTGAATAAAATTGATTTTTTTTAGTCGCAATTTATTAAATATTGCCTCCATAACAAGCTACGATTAAAGCCGAGTTCCCATCATTATTGGCTATATTCACATCTGCACCTCTGTCAATTAAAATGCGCACCACCTCATCAAAACCTTTGTAAAAATTAGTTTTCATAAAATTATTGTTATCGACCAAATAATTGTGTTATATTAAAATCGGAAATAGGAATATGGAAGTTTCACAGCTAACCATTAAATGCTGCTAACTGAATTGCAGTCGAGTTTATGTGATTCTTTTCATTAATTTTAGCTCCTAATTCGATCAGTGTTCGTACAGTCGATGGATGACCTAAAAAAATAAAAACAATTTAAAAAAAATTGTGACTTTATTATATGTTCACTGAATGTATACCTCTATCCTTGTAGATAGCAAGATGGAGCGGTGTGCTTTTTTCATGGTTTTTGTGATTTATGTCAGCTCCTTTTTGAACTAACATTCGAACTATCTGATCATGACCTTTTGGAATAAAAATGGTAATAAATGTTCAATGATTCATTACGTTCTTAAATTACTGAACAATATTCTTTTGAATATTTTTTAAAAACACTGTTTCAATGTACCATCAGAGCTAAACTTTTTGATTTAAAAAATAAAATTTTCAAATTAGATTTCAATATTTACCATGGAATGCTGCATAGCTGCATGGAGTGAAGAGAATATAATCATTTTGGTCAAAAGCTGCACCGTTTTGAAGAAGTAATTCGGCAACTTTGTAATGCCCACCAATTGCTGCAAAATGTAATCCTTGTAATGTAAAATAAAAATAAATTAATAAAAAAAATAATTTATTTATTAATAATTTAAATAATTCAATTAATTTACCGTTTCTTTGTTTATTATTTGTGGCATTGATATCGGTGCCGATTTCATCGATTAGATATTTCAGAAATGTATCGTGTCCTAAAAAAACAGTTTTGATTTTCTAAAAAGAAATGACCTTTCAAAAAACTCACCTTTGCTTGCTAAAATGTGAACTAAACCATCGCCATCTATATTTTTAATGTTAGTATTAGCCCCATTTCGAACTAAATCATGTAGAACGTGATCGTTGACTAAATAAAAAACAAATCGAAATTAAATTCACCGATTAAACTCTATAAAACTTCCAAACGAACCCTCTAATGCTGCAGTTAAAATCGGTGTGTTGTTAAATCGGTCGGTTACATTCAAATCTGCACCTTTTTCAATAAGTAGGCTCACAATATCATTTAAACCTGGCGAATAGGAAAATTCAAATAAAAAAGTCGGCCGAATTACGGCTATTTTGTTTTCATTCAAACAAACAGATACAATATAACAATTATTCTTACCATTTTCGATAGCCACATGAATTGGCGCTCTTCCGTTCTCATCTTTTTCATTAACGTCAATTCCACTTTCAATGATGATTCTAGCGGCTGTCTGATTTTCTGAATGAAGTGAAATCGAATTAAGTTTTATCATAGTTAAGTTAATCCATTAAAAAATTGAGTATTCTCATACAAAATTATCTACACTTACTATCATGTATTGCATCAAATAAGGACGGTGTTTCACTTTGATTTGATCTTGATGAACAACATAAATTATATTTTTTTTTCTCTAAATTGATTATTTAAACTGGCATTAATGTTTCGCTGATAATATACTTACAATTTGTTTTTATGAGCTGAAAATCAAATTATAATACAATTACAAAGCCGATTAAATAGAAAAGTGTTCATGATGGTGAAAAAAGTTCATAACAGATATTAAACTAAGTTACACACAGATTACTTGCACTTGCACAAAATTCATTCAATCAATCTTTTTGTAACATTTACTTTACGCGACATACATTTCATATTTACTAATTGGAAAAATTCTTCTATGCAGACGAAAATTACCTTTGTGTTTATTCATTTCTGCAGCTTGAAGCAAAACAACAATCTTTGGATATCCTTTGGATTCTGCCCATTCCCAAGCTTGGCGTCGTTCGTTATTTTTGATATGAATATCTGCACCATTATCGAGTAAAATTTTTACGATTTTTTCATTGCCTGTGGTGACGATCAAAATAAAAATGGAAATTTTTGTGCAAATTCAATAGATGAGCCGAGTTCAAGTTTTTTAACCTTTGGCAGCAGCATATATCAAAGCTGAATTCCCTTCATTTGATTTTGCATCTAGATCGGCACCTAGCTCAACTAAAACTTCCACCACTTTGTCGTGTCCGTAAAATGTAGCCACCATGAGCGGTGTGTTTCGATCCTTATTTAGACTATTAATGTCAGCCTTACCTTTCTCAATCAATATTCGAACAACTTTTTCATAACCTACGGTTTGGGACAATCGAATTATAATGAACTTAACTCAGAGAAATGGAAAAGTTTTGTAACACGAGTGAATCTGTATTAATTTTTCTGTAAGCGTTATTCCAAAGCGTTATTCGATGTTAGACAATATAAACTTGCACTAATATCTTGAACATATGTTTTATCAACCTTCAGCCAAGAAAGAACATTTCTCTCGCTGATTTTGTGGAGCTAAGAACTCAAAACGTCACGTTTTGTGTGACTTAAAAATATTTCTTACCAACAATTGCGGCGCCTAGTAACGCTGTGATATTCTGAGTAGTTTTTAGATGTACATCAGCGCCCAATTTTAATAAATGTTCGACCATTTTCTCATTGCCTAAAATGTAACTTACGGTTAAAAAACGGCTAAAACTTGCTTGGATGGATATATTCAATATCCATGCATTCAATGAAATTCAAATACTCAAAAATTTACTCACCAACATAGGAAGCTTGCATCAATGGTGTGTTTCCATCATGATCTTGGCTATCAATATCAGTTCCGTTTTCAATTAAAAGCGTAACGATTTTTTCGAAGCCTAAATAGTGAAAAAAACAATTTTATTTAAATACAATGCAAGACATAATGGCTTTGACTTTAAGGTATATAAAACCGAATGCATGGCTCAAGCTGATTGGAGTCGATTGCAATGCATATAGCCATATACCACATATATCATTACGATACAGTGTCGAATAGCTTGCTCTGACAATATATTCTACCAGTGATGAGCACATTAGCTGGCTAATTTGCCATCACTGTGTACACCGGCTAACGAATGCGTAAGCCAGCACTAACACACGTCAGGAGAATTGGACGTTTTCACACGCATACTATCATACACAGTCACACAGTTAGCTGGCTAACGATTGGTGTACACCAAATGTTGGTATACACCGAGGCTAAGACAACGCTGGCTAACGCAAAACCATCACTGTATTCTACATACCATTTTTAGCGCTTTTATGGATAGATTGTCTTCCCAGATTGTCTTCACTATGAATGTCTGCTCCATTTTTGATCAATATTTGTGTAACATTATATTGGCCTAAATGAAAAAGAAAAATAAAAACAATCAAATAAAATCGAACCATTATCTTTGAAAATATTCTTGGATGTTGTTGACCTGCAGCCGAAGCTAATGCAATGGTACTCTCTCCATCATAGTTTTTACTATTGATATCAGCACCTCTCATCAACAAAAGCTGAACAACACTCTCACGACCTAATGTAAAAAAAAATCAGGAAAAATTGAATCAGTAGCAAAGTAATATTTCAAAGGCAATGTATTGACAGTGATAAAACTGAAATGTGAGAATAGTGAAAAGTCTTTAATGTTTGCACCTGCAGATGATGCCAAGTGAAGTGGATCTAAATGAAAAAGAAAAACAAACACAATTGAATAAAATCGAGCCATTATCTTTGAACATATTTTTCAATGTTGTTGACCTGCAGCAGAAGCTAATACAGACCGTTTCCCGCACTGTTTTTGCTGTTAATGTCAGCCCCTTTCTCTAATAAAATCGACACCACATTTGCATGCCCTTCATGGGAAAAATATCGAAAACAAATGTATTACTTGTAATCAAAGCAAAACCAGTAATCATTTTAGGAAAATTATGCAACTAACCATTAAATGCCGCCAATAGCATTGGCGTTTCTTCTTCGTTATTTTTTTCATCAACTTTGGCACCAGACTCTATCAACAACTGAACCAATGTGTCATGGCCTAAATATTGATGAAAATAATTGCATAAAATTGAGCGTTTATTTTTTCAAATACTCATAAATTTTCTCACCATTTTGACTTGCGAAGTGAAGAGGACTATTGAGATCTTTATCTTTGCTGTTGATATCAGCACCTTTCATCAATAAAAGCTGAGCTATTTCATAATAACCTAATTTGAAAAATGGGCAAATAAAAGTCACACTTTAAAAAAATCTATGGTTTCAACACAATCGACATTTTTATGGTGGATTACCAAGCTGAGCTGCAGAATGAAGCGCTGAACTTGACATCTCATTTTCCTGGTTAATATTTTCCCCCTTTTCAAGCAGCAACGACACTGTTTTATAATTACCTAAAAGAATGAGACAGGGATGTATCGATGAAATCAATCATTCAATACAAAAGATTACCACCAATAACAGCTAGTTTAAGGGGATTGCTTTCATCTTCGTTGATTGCACTGAGATTGGCGCCGATTCCTTCAATTAGATACTTCAGAAATGAATCATAACCTGAAGTAGAACCATTTGATTCGATAAGACTTGAAATAAACGAATTACGATTTCAATTTGACAGGCCTACCTTTGTATGCACTTATGTGTACTAATGAATTTCCAAAAATGTTTTGTTTATTAATATCGGCGCCCGATCTAAGTAATTGAAGCACAATACCATCGTTAACTAAATGAAAAAAAAAACCTAAATCAGTTTCATGTATTGAGTTTTGCGAAAATTACGGAACAAACATTCTATGGCTGCTATTAAAATCGGTGTGTTTCCTTCTTTATCGATGATGTTCACATCTGCACCTCTGTCAATTAGCAAGCTTGCAATATCATTTAAATCTAATAAAAGAGAATCAATGAAAGTGTCGTAAAACCAATCAAATTATCTAAGAAAATGAATAGAAGATCCAACAGTGTTTATGCATTAATTCAGAATGAAGTATTTTCATCCAAATTGGCCTCTAGAAATAAAAAAAAATGTTCAAAATTTAATTAGTCGTACGCTTTTCAATCGCCACATGAATTGGCGCTCTTCCATTTTCATCTTTTTGATTAACGTCAATTCCACTTTCAATGATGATTCTAGCGGCTGTACGATTTTCTGAACGCAAGAATATCGAAAGAATAATTTAATGACAAGGTGTAATGAAATTATAAAATATCTATGTACTTACTATTACGTATTGCATCAAATAATGCTGTGCTGTCACTTTGTTTTGATCTTGACAAACGACATAAAATACACAATTTTTACACCCGATTATTCGAAAAACAAAACTTTTTAGATTAAATACTTACAATGCATATGTTTTATTATCTGAAAATTGATAAAGGTATTACAGTTTTAATGCAATTCTTTTGGAAACTTGAATATCAAGCAAGCATTGAATTGTTTGAGCATTTGACTGAAGAAGAAAATGTCCAAAATGACTCCAATAAATCAAAGTTGCTCAGGAGTTTTTCAAGCTGAAAACTCTCTATTTTTTTTCGTGTCCTCTTCAATTATTGTAGAGTTCTCCATAATTTCAGTTCTAATTAGAACTATATTCAACGCTATTTACCTGAATGTATGAAAATAAATGCCATAATTAGCATGACCACAACAATAATATTCATTTTTGTATGATGTTTGGTTTTCGATGTTTTGTGCACAAAAAAAACACTTCAAACCGTTTATATTTTTTGTAAAACTTTATTTTTGCAACTGAATAAATGTTACTTGAAATGAATCTCCTTGTTGCTTTTTAATAGTAAGAAATTCAATCACACGTCGAAAGAATCGAGATTTCGATTTGCCACTAATTTTGCATGTAAAATATTTCAACACAATTGGATGCCGAACAAGATATCAGACAGACAGAATAAGTGAAAACGAGAGTGAATCATGTTGATTATTGCATCGACCGTAGCCAAAACGAGTTTATCAGATATTTTTACCCATATAATAAAGAGCGAATGATGTTAACACAACAAACTTGTTATTGCCTTCGATAGGTAAATCAATGTCAATGAGTCAAAATCAAGAGTCTGATCATTCTATTAACCATCACAGTTCTTGTCAACTGCTTAGTGAATATCTGTATTGTGCATAGAGAGAGGGTAGGGGATTACCCTATTTACGTACAATTAAAACTAATTTTATTTAATTTTCAAGTGAATTATATTGAATATTTTATAAAATTGAACAATAATGGAAAATGGTAAAAACTAGTGATTAAAATATAATTTGCCTTGGAGCCATAAGTAATAAGTATCCATCCATGATTTTTTTTATCAGTACGAGCGCCATTTTATACCAAAAGCTGGGCAATCTTGTCATCAGCATAACTAAGCGCTGTATGTGACATTTTATTTTTGTGGTTGATATTCGCACCTTTTTCAAGGAGTAATTTGACGGTATTGTATTGTGCTTGATTCATTAAAAAAAAATCCAAATCAGTTTCATGTATTTAGTTTTGCAAAAATTACAGAACAAACAAGCTGCGATTAAAATAATGAAAGTTATTAAATTTTTCGATAGCTACATAAAAATGTCAAAACCGTTTCATACTCTTAGCAAATACAAATTACAAAGCCAAAAGTAATAAGAGTTAAATGGCATTTTACCATCTTTACAGAATCACTGTTACGATCAACTACTGGTACTTCGTGAATCACCCCTTGATTAAGCGCAAAACAAATATATATATGAAATTGACTTTCCTTGACCTTATCATTAATAAACGAGTTTTAAGAAGTTTTTGCTCAAATTATTTTGAGAGCAAAACACGTTCTACTTGTTCTTTTATGAAAAAAAGAAGATGTGTAATTTAAAAAAAAGCCCGACATGTCGCTATTTGTTGGCTGCCAGAGATTGGGAATTCCAATTTGGGACAATTTAACTAACAGTCGACTATGAGTATAAGTCTTATACTTAAGTTTTTTTTTGCTATTTATCCCAAAAACATCGGTTAGTCATTAATTCAGTCTGGAATATATGAGATAAATGCAAATAAGTGTGTCTGTAACTGACCTGGTATAATTCGCGAACTAACATTGTCCCCCATTCCTATGTTTGCTGTAATCCAATCAAAATAGTATGCAACTCTGGTGTACACTGACGGTAGCGTCGTTCCACAACTGATACCAAAGGACACAATGCCAATAATGGACGATGTATTTGAATTACTGCGAAACAGCGGTCCTCCGCTGTCTCCTTGACAGCTATCGTTTCTTGCATTCGGATCGAATGCACAATATTGACTTTCACTAATACCATTACGAAAAACGGGTAGAAAAATTCCCTTATCGCGGTTCCAATCTAATAGTGTTCGATTGCATTCGGACAATGGCATCGTTTTTAGTTGCGTTTTAAGCAGGTCATTCGATTTTTCAAACACTTGAATCGAAAACAGATGAAAACACTGCATAAGTTTCGTTAAATTTATGGAGTAAATTGAACGCACTTACATTCACTTCGACCCCATCCGCTTACGTATAAAGATACATCATTATCTTCGTCTAGTATATCCATTTCTAGAGTGGCTGGTTGAATTGCTGGTGTGAATCGAATAAGTTTTGAAACTTGAAGCAAAGCAATGTCATTAGTTTCAGTTTCACTCGTATAATTTGGATGCCTAATGATTGTCTAAAAAATTTAAAAATTAACAAAGAATGAAATGGAAATTGAAGTAATTGATAAATTGTTTAAAAACCTTTATCTGATAGTTGACCGCAGCTTCATCATCTAACTTTACCTAAATGAACATTTATGAAATTAATTTGAAGAAGAATGCGAATCGAATTTCATGAATAACATTTTGTTCACTAACTATTCCAAGGCGAGCAACCACTGGTTTACGCTGTTCTTTTGTACAATGTGCTGCAGTCAATAAAAATCGATTGGATACAATTGTTGCGCCGCAATCGAAGCTGATATTGTAGTTTAGATTTAAATAGCCTAAAGCAGCCATCCAGGGAAATTCACCCGGGGCGGCTAATGCACCGCCAAAATCACGACGAACCGTGAGCTTTCCATACGTTTCGCATGCTAAGTTTTTAAATATTTATATTCATTGCTTTTGTTTAACTATCAAATTGTATACCTTTCCGTATGTTGACAGTCTGTTTGGTGGTTGTTCGATCTTGAATAAACGAAATGCAATGTGAATTAACATTGAATTAAATCAAGACAACAAAAATATTTTACTTCTCTCATCAAGTAGATCACACGGTTCTTTCCACAATTTATTTTTAATGTGGAAATCGGCTTTATTTTCGATGAGTATATCCATAATCTTATCATATTCTGAAATGGTCAGATTTCATTTCAGAACCCATTCAAATTATTTAAAATTTTCAATAAAAAATATGGGTTCAATCCGAAATTCACCTCCGATTATACACACATGGTGCAATGGACTATTTCCATTCTTATCCTGAGCATTTATATGCGAACCTTGTTCAATCAGCAACTTAACCGTGTTCGTTTGACCTAGAAAAATAAATTCAATATCATGTGGTGTGAATTCAATTTATTTTTTTTTCACTTGCCCCCCATTACAGCCATCATTAAAGGAGTACGTTCGTCGTTGGATTTGTCGTGAATATCACCACCAAATTCAATTAATAACAGCACGACTTTATCAAAACCTACAAAAGACTGAATCTTTGAACAAAATCTGCTACCATGCAAATCGGCAATGATTACCATTAAACGAAGCCGCCATCAGCGGAGTTTCGCCTTCAAGATTTTTGGTGTTAACATCCGTATTGTTGTCAAATGCAATAAAAACTTTTATAATCTCGTCATAACCTGAATACAAAACGCTCATTAGATGTGAATTGATTTTATATCTATTCTCGATTGCTCGTTCTAACCGTAGAAAGCTGCCAAAAACGTACAAGTATTTCCATCACGATCTCTTTTGCTATGTATATCAGCCCCGTTTTTGAGTAAAACCTGGACCACATTCAAATGCCCTAAGAAGACAAACGAAATCATATTTTCAAGAGAGAAAAACATGTTATGCGATATAAAAAAAACCTTTAATTGTTGCAACATGCAATGCATTGCTAGATGTATCATTCGTTTTGATGTGAATATTTGCACCATGCTCAATGAGTAATCTTGTCATCTCAACATGCCCTATAACGATAAATCCATTTTAATGTCCATTCACAGATTTTTTTTTCTCAATTAAATAAAAATCACCAGAGGAAACGGCAAGAATCAACGGTGTTGTGCCCGTGACGGTTTGAACATTGATATTCGCGCCGTTTTCAAGTAAAAGGACCACAATATGTCCAAACCCTGCAGTTTCAGTTACAAACAAAAAAAATCCATTTTTTGGTCAGTTAAATATGGGTGCATTAAATACCATTGTGAAATTGTCGTATATGTGTTTGCAATGGGTCTAATTTCACATTTTGGATGAAAAGCAAATTGTATTTTATGTTAAACGTTACCCTTATGTGCAGCAAAGTGAACTGAAAAGCATAAACCCTTTGAATATAATTGATTTATTTAATTCGCGATTTAATAAATATTACCTGCCGACTTGCCAGTGACACTCTGTAAATGAATATTGGCGCCACGTTCAATTAGTAACTTCGCTATGTCGATGCGACCGTGAAATGCAGCATACATGATTGGCTAATTGATTAAAACGCATTTAATTCGACCATATTATCGTATAACCGAAAATCCATTGCCATCATAAACAAATACCGTAATTTTTTCATTATTTGAGCTATCAATGTTGGCTCCTAGATCTAGAAACTTTCTGACGAGATGCACAAAACCTAAATTTTAATTAATTTTTTTAATTATTGGGTTCATCAACTTTTAATTTTATAAACAAAATTACCGGCTGTTGCTGCAATCAAAACCTAAGTTTTAATGTAAATAAAATATTTTTTAAATGATTGAGTTCACTAACTTTTAATTTTACAAACAAAATTACCGGACTGTTGCCATAATTATTTTTAATGTGAATGTTGGCACCAAGTGGAAGGAGCCTATCAATAACTGTCCCTCTATCTGTGTGTCGAAGCAACAATAAACATTTATAGACCATTAATGCCTGTCCAATATATAATTCTAGTACTTCTCTGCGACATTCCCCGTGACAAAATTACATTATTGCCAAGATTACCTTGAAAAACCGCTTTTAAAAGGGATAATAAGAGATTTAGATTTTAAAAAAATTTAACACATTAAAAAATGTTTTTTTTTTTTTTTTTATTATTATAAATTTACCTTTGGCGAGAGGTGTGTTGCCATCCTTATCCTTTAAATTCGCAACAACAGCACCAGAGTCGATCATAATGTCTATAATTCCCGTAAGTTCTTTTTCGATGGCGATGTTTATCGGCACATCTCCATGCTTATCGATTTCATTTATATTTGCGCCATTTTCAATGAGAATTTTGGCTGCGGTCACATTTCCTTATGATATGAGTCATGAAACACAAATAAAATCCAAATGAATTTAACTCAAAAATGAACAATTTTTGAAACATTTTCTTGTCACTTACGCATACGAAGAGCTTCTTGTAATGCTCCTCTTTGAATTCGAACCGGTCTTGGAAAATAGGAAAATAATTTAAGATGATCAAATTTTATTTTCTCAAAAAGGATATGAAAGATAAGTTTTATTATAAATCTTTGATAAGGATTTTGAGTTTTAATTCATAAGAGATTCTCAAATTCTCTTCACTAACCGCTCTTGTTGTCGTGGAACTGAAATCAAAACGAATCATCGATATTTTTAAATTATTTTACAGTCTGAATAATAAACAGATCTTTTAATTAATTTAAAAAATAAATAAAAGTCGTTTAATTCACCTGCATGCGCAAAAGCAACAAATATAATCGTTACAATCAGAACAATGTTCTTCATTTTGGTTCATCTGAAAATGATATTTTGATTTCGAAGTTGAGAGAAATCTGAACTAAAAATCACGTTGAATAAAATTTCGTCCAAACACCGCGATACAAAAATGCAAACTAAAGCGATGAAAGAGAGCTACAATTAACATATCGCAAAATAAAATCAAAAGTTGTCAGACGAATAACTTGTTTATACAGTTACCTATGTAAAAAAATAATGGACCACATTGATTCGTATGAAGTTCTGTCATTTTTTCACCTTGACCTTAGCTCATTCAAGCAGTGATTGCACACAAAATTTATTGTTTCTATTCTCTTCTGCACGCTGATGCACCGCTAAAAACAAGTTTTACTAAAAGTATTTTACTCATTCAATTTGTACCACACATTATTAAAATATCGTTGGCATTTTTTTATAATCAGCTTTAAATCCTGTCAAATGCTTCAACTATTTATATCTCTGATTTTTGGTTCGAATATCGAATATTTTCATTAAAAATACGATATATGCATTTGAGACAAATTCCAAATGGTTTACATCTCATTCAAGATTTTATGATACCTATAAAAAGGTAGGTTTTACTACCCTACACCGGACAACACCGGAATATTGAAACCGAACTAAACTTAATCGGTAAAAACCATTTCGCTTACTGGGTAATAAGACGATTATAGAATTTCGAAAATTATGTGTAGATATTTAAGAATATATGTCGTTAAATCGTGAATATTTTTTACCATAGTTCGCTGCGTTTTTTCTTTCGAAATATAAAATGTTCGACTTAAAAAAAGCATTTTGAATAGCCCTTTTAATAAGGGGCCCTTTTAATAATAACGAAATTAGGTCCATCCGAAAAATGATATAAAAACTGCATTTGTGTAAAGCATAAACAAACAGCGAATGATTGAATATTTTTACATATCGAAAGACAAAATGTATTATCTCAAATAACATTATTAAATCTCAAAATTTTAGAGCTGCTCTGGAAAGGCAGAGAAGAGCTATTGTGGCAATGAGCGCGGGAAGTGAACAATTTCGGAAAGAAAAGTTAGAATTGGTTTTAA
This sequence comes from Contarinia nasturtii, assembly GCF_009176525.2. Taxonomy (NCBI): domain Eukaryota; kingdom Metazoa; phylum Arthropoda; class Insecta; order Diptera; family Cecidomyiidae; genus Contarinia; species Contarinia nasturtii. The sequence goes on along the minus strand of NW_022197885.1, from coordinate 3,926,258 downwards.
TCTGTTGAAATTAAATTATAATGAAAGATTTTTCCCTTTTTCCATGCATTCTATTTTGTGATGGTCAATGTATGCCGAAAGATTGAAGTAACAAGCGTTGGTGTTTTTATTAAATAATATATAATCAAAGTCACAAAAAAAATCGAATATTTTTCAGTTCTGGTGCGAGTTTGAGTTCGAAAAAGTAATGAAGCGAAACAATGAATATCGAAAATAATGAAACAATGTAATAATTTAAAATTATAAACCTTTGAAAAACATTCTAACACATCATTCTTTCACGTCAAAAGTAAAATATGTCACAAGCTGAAAGTATATTTCTTTTTAAATGAAAAAGAGAGTGTTTTGAAAGATAATTTCTAACCACGAATTTACTTTCCGTTGCATACGTCCTCACCAGGGGATCCGAGGTGTCCGATTAATCCTTTACGGCCTCCAATATAGACCAAAAGTGTTCCAATCAACAATTCAATTCAATTTCTATGAATTTTAAGCATTGCTTTGGACCCGTTACTATGCGGCTCTTGAAAGTGTTAATAAGAGATACAAGTCGCCAGATCGATCGGTATAAATTTCAATACAGTAAATCATACATCGATGCCTGTTCAAGTACATAATCGGTAAAGGATGCCGAGAACACATTTTTTTTAAATTAATGCATATTTTGGGCCGCACAAAGTCGTAAAATATTTTACGACTTTGTGCGGTCCAAATGAAAAATATATGAAGATCTGTGAATGCCGCTTATGCGCGATCACAGATCTCATTAGTTTAAAATTCCGCCTCACCGATTTTAAATGAAAAATTAAAAATCGATGACCAGGTAACCAATTGACTTAAACAAGTCGCTCCAACCCAAACGGTTTTCAGTACTCCTTCAGTAACGTGAAGTAGAACATCGTCAGTGAAATAAGCAAATATTAAATCTGAACAAAATTGAACACTAAACAAAGAGATATTCAAGAAAACATTTGTTTTTTCAGTTTCACGGAAAATAAATATCTGAAAACGTAAATCTGATTTCTTCTATAGTTTAACAAAATAAAAATACGTGCACTTTTATATCAGCTGCATGACTGGAATGTTCTAGCCAAAAAAATATAAAATTAAAAACATCAATTCAAAATACCAAGTTATTTATTTAATATTCGCACGCAAAAAATCTGGATCTATTTATACACAATTAAACACAAATAACGCGTTGAACGCATCCGTTTGAGCTGTAAGTGTATACATATTTATCATCTTGAAAACCATATATGAACCGGCTAGAATTTTCGTGACCTTAAAATAAAGCTGCAACTTGCCCATTTTTTATATGAACATATTGCACTTTTACTTTGACATATTTCCTGAGCTCACGAATATTCTAACCGATTCATATCAAGGCTATGCAAATACATCTACACAATTGCTTATTAGTATAGCGTGTGCTTATGAACCATCGGCATAAAATGTTAGTGTGTTTGTGCCGAGAATACCAGCGATAAGCATTACTGCAAACATTTTATATCGATTTGTCAAACAACCGACGGCAGTTCTCTCAAACATTGTGCGCTTGTTTCCTTTTTGGACGTTCATGTGGTTTTAGACAGTTTACAACTCAACAGTTTGGATTAAATTGCGCATTGATTTCCAGAGAGAACATTTCTAATTTCAATCAACGTTTTCAGAGACACTAGCGGTATGTGACATTACTCTTCTTTTTTTTCGAATGGACATGAAAAATATTTTTTCAAAGAATATCATCATTGCTATATAAATTTTTCAATTTGATCATTCTCTCTTCAAACAGTATTGATTGTTGAAATTTAAAATCATCACGTTTTACACATTAAAATTCTCAAACTGCTTGTTTGGCAAAATCAAAATCGTTCACCAAACAATAAAAAAGCGAGATTTTTCAAAATTCAACGTAAATTTCGTCTTAGTTTCAATCCATTTCATTTCTTGGAAAACATATCATAGACAGCTATTGAGTTTCATTCTCGCCAAAAAAATAAACGTTGAATAAAAAGTGCAGTGTCTGCAGTTTTCTTGTCAAGGAATTCGTATATACAAATCGTATTCTATAGCAATAATATAGAAATAATATACAATACAATTTGTATATACGACCCAATCCCTGTTTTCTGTTTATTTATATCAATGTATACGAAATCAAGTGTAAGAGTGGCAAAAATACACTTGCGTTTGCATATTTAACCGTTTTTTTTTTTAAGTTGATCATACTGACTTCTTATACGTCGGTTCTCATTCGGTTTGTAATTGTTGAGTTGAAACCACGCGAGTTCTGGATGCTACTCGAATGACATTTCTGTGTCAAATAAAACATTAAAATATAGAGAGTTTTTTAGCTTTTTGTTTGTTCTACAGTAAAGTGGTTGCTAACAGTTTTTGTTCACTTTCAGTTTATAGTCAGTAGTTTTTATTTTTGTGCAAAAATTTGTAATTGAAATCAGTTGTCAGTGTTTTAATTAATGTTGTATGAATTAATTTCAGATGGCAAATGACAATTTATACACTTTGTGGTGCAAAGAGCCGGCGCCGAATGACAATCTGTTCGTTGAAATTTGTCCAATGCAAGACCGTGGATCGGTAAATTACGAAAAATTGATTAAAAATAATGTGACTGCAAACAAATTACGTAACAAAGGCAACGAATTGTTCGGTAAAAAGAAGTACCACGAAGCAATAGCCTGGTATAATGAAAGTATTTCGTACGCTGAAAATGGTTCCGAAGCATTGGCATTGGCATATGCGAATCGATCGACATGTTTCATGCATCTGAAACATTTTCCAGAATGTTTGATTGACATTGAACTGGCAAAGCAGGCTGAATATCCATCTGCGAAAATGTCAAAACTAAACACTCGTGAGCAAAATTGCAAGGAAAACATGAACCAATCAGTCAATGAATCATATATTCGTGAACCGCAATTGGACTTTAATGAAAACGAAAGTCATCCTGGTGTTGCTGATTGCTTAAAAATTGTAAAGAACTCAAAATTTGGTCGGCATGTCGTCACTACAAGAGATTTGACAATTGGTCAAACTGTTTTGATTGAAAAACCATTCGCTTTCACGCATGAACCAATGGAACCAGATCATTCGCAAATGCATGACCCTTTTGTTGATAAATCACGTATCATAGAGCACAACCGATCTGGTAAAAATACATTTGCACGATGCATGTATTGTTATGCAGAATGTAACAATTTGATTCCATGTAAAAATTGTGCTGGCGCTTTGTTTTGCAATGACGTTTGCATGGAAAAGGCCTATCATAAATACGATTGCGGAATGCCTGACAATTGGACGAAAAAAGAAACATTTGGGTTGGTGTTAAGAATGCTGTACCACGCAAATGATGCATTTCCATGTGTAAATGACCTAATGCAGACGGTCAAATTACTGCTAGCTGGTAACAGTGTGAGCGGACACCAAAACGATGATCAAAAAAATTTCAGCCTGATTTTTCAGCTACCTACCCATTCCGGTAATCAATGGACCCGAAAATTGAAACTTGCCCGAAGTGCCACAAAACTTGCCTTTGATAAAGTCATGCGTTTACCAGATTTCAATGGAAAATTTACATCTTTGGAACATCGTCGTTTCTTGCAACACTTGATTCTTCATTTTTTTCACGTTGCTGAGCATGCAATAAACGCAAGCGAATACTGGCAAGAAGTACACGATCAACATTTGGGATCGTTTGCCCTACGTACATTCGGCAATGGAATGTATGCTTTCGGATGCTACATTAACCATTCTTGTATTCCGAATGTTTGCTGGTATTTTGTTGATCATCGCCTGATTTGTAGAGTGATTCGACCCATCAAAAAAGGTCAACAGCTCTTCGGTTTCTATTTGTAAGTTATTTTGATGCGTTTATTTTGATTTCATTCTTTGATGGTTTTTTCTGTTTTTTTTTTTTTTGTTCAAGTCCGGGCGCCACTCTGTACGAGTTCATTCCACATCAAAATCGTGGATTATTCCTAGAATATCATTACTTTTTCAAGTGTAGCTGCGTTATTTCTTCGAATTCAAATTGGTCACCATTTTCTGGAAACGATTTCAGCGAAAATCCATTGTACGTAAGAGCTATCGAACCGACTTGGATGGATTTGGAAGAAATTCGTACGCTCCAGCCGGAACAAATTGCATCCTATGAACGAGATGCAGCCAGATTTTTGGAAACTCATGATCACTTCCACCCCGTTCAAGACACAATGATGATGCAACACAATTTGCATATGCTCTGGAACACTTTCGCTTCTCGACGCTAATATGATATTAGCCATTCAACTTCAATGCATTTTGCAGCAAAAACAAATTTGACTTTTATTTTTTTCAGACAAGGTCCACTAATATTTTCATATAATTCAGACAATTTACATTAAAGTTAATTTTTTTTTCTTTATTAGTAAAATAGAAATGAGAAATATCATTGAGATGGTAAATAATTTTAAGAAATTTTTTCAAAAACAAAGTTATGGATTATTAGTTATTGTCCTATCATTTTATAATTTTGCAAAATATGAACAGAAATTCAATATAACAAAGTTAAAGTAAAATAATGAATTGAAAACGAAATGAAACACAATTTAAAATGTTATAAGTTCTATCGCCAATAAAGACATTTATTACATGTGTAACGTCGGTTCAAAAATTCATTGTTTAAATGGAGATATTTTTAGCTTAACATTTGCATACAATTTCCGCCGATATGTTTTTAGTATCTTTTGATTCATGAGTGATAGTGAAATAATATTGAAGAAAATTTTACAGAATCATATTGATTTCATCCTGAAATATTGAACTATTATTCAGATAAATGAAGCTTTCGTATTCTCTTAACGTTGATTTTATTCATCACAAAATCACTTTCAATAAACATTGATGCGGCATCGTTTTCCAGATTTTGTATGAATTTCTTGCACTGTCGCCAGACTTGTCGATATATTTGTAGAATTTTAAATGACAATTTTATGCCAATGAAAAACGAGAATAAGCTGCTTAAAAATATGATAATCACAGCCAATTTAAATTGTTTCAAAACAATCCACGGAGAAATCGATCTGTTGTCATTGTTCAAATATAAGATCTTCAAACACGGTGAAATGTTTAAAGTGATGCTCTTATCACCGAAATATGTACAATTGTCATTGTTGATTTTTTCGTTTCGTGCCGAATATTGATTAAAATCGAGAATCTTCTGTAATTCATTTTTATTCCATGCCACGTTTACGTTTGGAATAAACGAATTCGATGGAAACGTATACAAATGCAAATGGCGTAGTATCAATATCCTTAAGAAAAATAAACCATTAAATGTATTTCGTTTGAAATGTTTGATGGGCAAGCCATCCAATTCAAGATAGTAAAGTCGTTTGAATGCTTTTGAATTAAATGCATTCGATTCAATTGATGCAATGTTGCCATTTCGAATGTAAAGTCTTTTTATGTGATGCTTTACTGATGCTGGTACTTTGTACCAATCAGCTGGAAGCATTTCATTTTGCGCATTTAAATTCACAAAATGTAATGCAATCGGATGCGTCTTCATAAACTGAAAGATAAATGTTTTCCATTGGAATGCCATAAAAAAAAACAGCACTGAATATCATAAAAAAAGAGACTCAAACATACCGTTTTATATGGTTCAATCGAAATCAAAAGTTGAATGTAATCCAAATGCATATTATTGCAGTAAAAAATCAGTTTTCTGTTATCGTTTGCCATTGAACATTCCGTTTGCTTGCTAAAAGTTTTACACAAAGTAAAAGAAAGAAAGCAAATGAAAACTTCAAAAATAAATTAGGCCAAATGTTACAAGTCAAACCGTTCTTCGTTTGGTACGAGTGCCGAGAAAAACGACATAGAATTTATGCGAAATGTTAAAACCGAGAAAAACCAAAGGAGCCTCATTTGATGCATTACGTACGACTTTCGATCCAACAAAAGCAATCGGATCAACTAAACAGTTTGATTAATGAGGTCAGAAATGCCTTTGGGATTTCGGCTCATTTAGTTTTATCGAATTGTGAATAGAAATCAATTAACTGATAACGTGCAAATAGAAAACTCGATTTGCTTATCATATTGCTGTGCCAAATGAAGCGCACAATACATGCATGCGTGAAATTGATTTGAAAAAAAAAATATGAAAACGTCAAAGAAAACCCAATGACATACATGTTAGACATCGCGTATACACAGTGTATCTCAATCAACCAGTTATATTCTATTTGCGTTCAACAAGTCAACCGAGGAACGTAGAAAAATGTGCGTCATGTTTGTTATTTTTTTTTATTTCAATCTTTCTTTCGCTCAATTTCACCGCGGTGACATGCTATGCCAATTGACTATCTTGTAATTTCCTGGTTCCAAAGTGTTAATCAACACGACTTATTAACCGATCGACTACATGCTTGGAAATTATTCAATTTTCTTTCTTTATGAAATATATACTATAGTGCTTTTCAAACACACACACTAACCACAGGCTACAAAGTGATTTGAAATTGTTTCGACGTAACATAAAAAAATGCAGTAAATAACACATTGTGGCTTTTGTCGCAGTAGAGAATTCATACATAATGATAACAAAATGTTTTTTAATTTTTGTATGGTTGTCGTCGGTGAGGTTCATGATTTTTTTCTTTCAAACGGCTGCCGTAATATTACGTGCGCATCAACTGACACATTGGCCGCATATTCATTATGTAGTTTGTAATTAATAAGCGAAAAAAAAATTGAAAAAAATAATTAGATTGGCTTAACCTCGCATCGCCACCAAAAGTGAATAAGCTCTCTCGTAACAGGCCACATGGAAAAGAAGCTTAAAAACACATGCACACACTTGAAGATAAAACTGGCGCTCGGGCAAATACTCACCTCGGAAATACGATATGATAATCATGATGTGGAATTTTTACGAACACTGTTTCGATCATGGGTCCGGGTGTATTCGCGCAATCAAAGCATAAACATAGTACAACAATAATTTCATAGTACATGTGTCAAAAGGTCACGTATCATGTTAATGCCTTCCTCAATGAAAATTACAACATGTTTTTTATGTGCCAGGTGATTGTGTCAAACTTGATTCCATAATGCACAGAAAATTTGATGGATTGAATATTTGTTGTTGTCAACGAAATGCATTGGGAAAATATAGCGGCGAAAGTAAATGCTCATTTCCTAAATAAATTACCAAAACCATGACCAAATCACCAATTTGATTTGAAACCCCAAACCGAACCACTGCACATCAATGTGTTGCATCAAATTATAAAATAATTCACTTTCATGTCAGCTTCAAATGAATATATATACGAGCTAAAACAAGGCAATACCATTTCATTCAAACCAAATGAAGACCCGGATTTCATACATGAAAAAAATCAGCAAACTTTGTGAATTCACTTTTCAAGCGAATTTCCAATCCCAATATAGTGGCTCGAAACAGTTTTTTTTTTTTTTTTTTTTTTTTAAAAACAAGAACATGGGTGAAACCATGAAAATGAAATTGCTCTGATAAAATATTGGTTTTCTTTTTTTTTTTCACAGTGTTCTTCTCTAAGCATTCGTGCAATTTGCACAAATTACAGTTTCTACTTGAGAAAAACCTTCATTTAACCATTGGCAATGTGTTGTGAGCGCTAATTCAAGCGCGGACAGTTTTTATCTATATAATTAACGTACATTAATTACATTTATTCAATGGAAGTTTCGATTTCCATCTGAATGCAGAAACAAATGTTTTCCGCCATTCATGCACATATTCGGACGGAATGCAGTGTAGCGGTAGCAAAGAAAAAGCGAATTCTTTGCATTGGTACCTGCATGTATTTTCTTAAAGCAACAACAACAACGACGCCAAATAAATATGATGAGAAAGAAAACACAACGAAACAAACCACTGACTTAGATTCCGTACAATTTTCGCATGGCACAATTCCAATGCTTGACCATTGTGTGCACAAGGTCGCAATAGACATTTCCCACATTTATGCTCCGATTTAAAGTCAATTTTCAACTCAATTTTGTAAAGATATTGCTGCTGCTGCAAACTATTTGTAACCTTAGCGCTGAATGTGATTTGATTTCTATTTTATTCCAATTTAATGATGATGATACGTTGATCGGTTACTACGACATTCAATATCCATGTCGAAATTCGGAAAACCTAATTATATGTATACATACATTTTCCATCGGTTGGCCAATATGAATATTTTTTTGTTCATGATTACAGCTTTATTTACGCAATAAATATATACGCATTTAATCATACCGTTTTCACGTGTGCTTAGTTTTGTTTGCCATTTATATTGATTATATGCTTTGGCTTTGGTTATTATGCGGGTAATTTGGAAAACATTATTCAATAAAGCGAAAAATTTAGTATCAGCATTAAATGTCACTTTCACTCTATGTTGTGACGCTTGTTCATGCGATTTATCGAATTTACTTTGGCAGTTTTTCTCTTTCAAACAATTATTCTTTTATGCGGTTTTCCGGTATCGTACATTTTGATTAGATCGACGCTAACAAAAGGCCATGTTTTTATGTTTTCAAAGAATCGAGAAATCAATAAAAACTCAATTGAAAATATAAAAGTCTATGTTCAAATACGCATAGATTTGAATAAAAGAAGTATTTTTCGCAAAACTGCTAGTACTAAATTATTTATTTTGGGTTAATCAACGTCCAAAGAAAAAAGCATGAAAATTATATATTTATACAGATGTATCAATTGAATTTACATTTAAAGTTTTATACTTGAATTAATTACAAACAATTTACCATATTCACCAATGTGTAGATTCGGTAGAATTCTAGACCAACATGCCATACATTTTGGGAACACGAGCCGAGAAGTTTTACTATATACATTGAATGCAATTGAATAATCTCAATTTTTCACCAATTTAATATACACTTTTTTTGTGAGAGATTTTTGGACCTATATGTATATTATTATATCATTTGAATATTAAATTATATATAATATTACCATGTAAAGCCCGAAGATGCTTTTTGAAATCTGAAAACAAGTATAAATATCAAAGAAATGGACTCAAAGTTAATATTTTAAAGTTCCAGTGTACCTGTGTAAATGTGCCCAAATCGATTTTGATGTGGCGCAAACCATGGTATCGATGAATGGAATGTTGGGCATCTCGAATCATCAACATAATTATTTTCTGATTTTTCATCGGTAATTTATTCCAATTTGATAGATAAAGTAAATCTGCTATGCTTGCGTAATAGTCACTTGCTTTGAAGGCCACGTAACAATAAACAAGTAAATTTGAGGACCCATTAATTACTGCTATGATCTGTGTTCCGATAGTTTACAGCCTTAAGGAATTGAATTCAAAGGAAAATTAACTCAAGCCGAAAGTAAATAGCTGAAGTAATTCACTAAACATAGAGCATATTCAAGCTTAGACGCACAAAAAACGTTTTTGGTGCAAGACATAGTCGTTCTTGTGAAATGTTCGCATGGAAAATGTTCTTTCGCTAAATTCATTAAAAAAAAATATGATTTTTTCCAAACCTGCAAAAACATTCATACTACCCGCATGTACAGAAGTTAAAAATTAATTTTAAGAAGACTCACCATGTGCATTTGAAATATGGCACTTGTCAAATATATTACATCAAAAACCACTTGAAGAAAAATAAACGGCGAATAGAAGATAGAACTGAATACTTTGTTTCAAAAATCTAAAAATGAAAACACACAAAAAACAACATACAAACATGTATCGAAATTCGAAAACGTAAATAATCATACTCCTTTCCTTTGGTGTTATTTCGAATAATTTCACATAAGAGTGCCTTAACTTTCAATTCGTTCGATGGTATTTGTTCATCATCAGTTAGTTCATCCAGTTTGCGCAATATATTTTTGAATTTAAATAGAACGCTTCGTGGAATGAGCAAATTGATGTGAAGAATGAAAGGAAAATACCGTTTATAAAGAAATAGATTGGACTTGCAAACACTACAAATATTATCATTCCAATCCATCCAATAACGGAATTCTGATTCCAGGGGAGACTAGAAAAAAATAATTGATTAAAACTTAATTTTTTCTACAGATAAAGATTGATATGCACAAACTCAAATCTTCCTGGATAAAATAAATGTTCAGTGTTGACGTATTCATCATTGAAGAAACAGTAAAGAACATTTAAAACAGTAATCACTTCAATATAAAGGGAAAATCCCAAATGTATATAGCAGAGAGTTCATTTCGTTTTCCATTCATTTTTCTCATTAATTTAGGTCAATAATTCTTTCATGTCCTCAGATGCATCTGAGGAAATACATTGAATTTTCATCAATTTGAAATCAACAAAGATGATTTTTATCTGCTTTTTTTTTAATACCAACCATCATAAATTCTTTGAATTTCTGTCTAGCAATTTCTGTAGTTTATCGCGAAGAAGTTGTGCAACAATAATATTATAAAGTGCACACCCAAAGCCTATTATTTGTGCAATTGGATAAATGGAAAATCCACAGTCATCACCATATTTATTAACGGCATTTTTGCGTATAAAAAGAAAACTTGATATCACTGCCAAACTTAATGCTATGAAAATATAAACATAAAATACGATAGAAATGCAATTGGCTTTGCGACTAGTTTTCGAGTTTGACGGAAATATGCGAAGCCAAGTGAAAAAGTACTGATGCGTGTCCAACAGTTTCATTTTTTTTTTTGTGGAATGGAACGAATTTTCACCCACTTGAAACGATTAACTCAGAAAAGTTTTAAAAATTTATGTTTTTCGTTCTCGAATAAAGTTTTTCGCTCTCAGAGTTTTACAGTAATGTTATCGCAATGAAATACTTTTTGATAGTAATTTTCTTCATAAATAAGACATCAAATTTATGGACACCATTTTGACAAACATTTGTTTATTATCCTTGAAAAAGTGAGACTGTTTCAAAAGATCTGTGAAATGTAAGGACGATAATGTATTTTGAATGGGGTCAAGTGAATATTTAAACGAATAATACGGTAATGTTTCCGCTTTTTAACACACGATAGCTTGAGCAAAATATGATGTAAACGTGATTCGGAATCAATTTCAAGGTCAACAAAGAAGGACATTTCATTCCTTTTCGATACATTGCCATACATTAAAGACACGTTTTCTTATCTCAGTTAAGACAGAACGAAATAGAAATAAATTGCAGGTTATATGGTGACCTATTTCTGAAATGGCCAAGGGCTTTATTTCTTTTGGCCTGAGACCCGGATGCCTGCCCGACCGTAAAAATCGGTCGACGTTCGGATTGAGAACTCTGATATTTATCAAAATAAATGTGAGCAATACATTTCCAAAAATATTTTCTGAACAAATTTTCATTCATCGTTTTTTATTTCACTTCAATCAACTGATTGTTTTTACTACCAAAAGTCATTTGCATTAAAACAACCATTTAATTTAAACTCTACGATTTGTGGAAATTAATTAATAGACCTATCGTTATTTCGATTCAAGCTGTTTTTTTTTTATTGTAGATTGAATCTCTTGATTTGTAGCAATAATATGAAGTGAAATGCTTACTTTTTTTCAATTGGTCGTAAATTTCATTAAATGTTTTTTTTAAAGAAAAAAATATGAATTATTTTATTTTGTCTGTCTCGCAGGCGCAACATTCATAGATGGTGAATTGGTGTTCCTTATAAAATGGAAAAAATCTGAGAAAACTGATTTGGTAAAATCGACATTGGCCCGTGAAAAATGGCCGCAAGTTGTCATCGATTTCTATGAAGAACGATTACACTTTGGACCTCCAGACGCCAAAAGCGATGACGATATGGATGAGGAAATTGGTGAAGCTGATGACGCCAATGATGATTCGGATAGTGATGATAATGCAGGAACCTGAAAACGCTTAATAAATACATCTTCGTCCAATCGTTATAATTTTTTTTCATCGAAAATATTCCAGCCATATTTTGGCCCATTTAGTGCTTATATACGTATTCATAGAAATTGTGCAGATGTATATGCCCATTTCGTGGAAAAATGCACATGCCCGATTTTGGGCATTGTCATTTAAACAACAGTTAAACTGATAATTGAAAAATATTTAAAACAAAATAGATGAATTGAAAACATAAATGAAATTATTTATAATAATTAAAAATAATTATTTATCTCTTTCAAAACTGCTTGATGTAAGAATTTAATTATATTGTTTATTTAAATTATTTTGTATGCACACATAGACATGCTATATGCGTGATCATCAAGTTTTAAGGTTATATGAATGTAAAATACACCAAAATATCACAACAAATCAACTACTTTTTATTGATCCTTTCGATATTTAAATATTACCTTGTATTAATCTGAAACTTTCAAATATTGAAAATATGGTATCTTTCACAAATTTCATTTCAGATCCGGTGTCATTTGATGAAAAAGTTATTACTTTGGCTTATTTAATTAAATCTGTGCATTCACAACAATGTTATGTTGGTCTTAAACTTTGACACTTGTTCAAAATGATCAGCACGGAGTTAGGTTGGTATTACAAAAATATATTCGACTCAATGATGCATACAAACAGTATGCTTATGTGCAAAACTTCGACAGTAAATAATGTTCGTATTTAATTAGATAAATTGTGATTGAATATGTGATTTTTAATGCAAGAAGATAATATATCCATTGAAATAGACATGAGGAGTGTGGTTAATGTAAAATTGGAAGAAAATTCAGCCATAGATTCAATTGCTGTGTGACTATAGCAAAGCAATATGCAATGCATATAATGTCCGAAAAACATTCAAGATGTAAAAATTGACTTGGTGTCACCGGGTGTCACCATCACTTGCAACAAGGTCATTTGTTATATTCAATTCATTTCATTCAGGCAGTCAGCCAGCCGGTCTCAGTCTATGAACAGATAGAAAAACAGATAAGCCATACGATTAACGGACAAGAGGCAAAGACATAAATAGTCATTTATGCTAATTAAAAACTGTTATTCCTTCTTTCCTTTTTCACTGGTGTCGAGACTTCAATGCAGATGCATTTAGCATATATTTCATATTTAATATTTTCGTTTCATACAAAATCGACTGACATTTTACCCAACATATTTTTCTGTTTCTTTATTTCGATAGAGAAACAGGGAGACTGAGAGCGAAAGAGATGGCTTAGACGCAAAGCAACGCAAAGTATTAACCACTGTTCATGCTAATTGGAAAAAGTAAATTCTTAATTGTACTGTCATCGTAACTGCCGTCTCATCGAGCATCTTCAACGAATCCATTTGAATAGAGCAATAAAACCGAACGAAGTTTCATAACATTGTTATGAGATTCTTTAGTTTGAGTGTGCACTGTGCATGCACAAAAGAATCACATTCAGTTGAATTGCGATTCCATTGTGTTCAACTCTTAAATCGGCAAACATTGAAGTACTACAGGAAAAAAATGTGCACGAAACCACTTGAATGGGATGTATAATAGTCAGAACTTGAACATAATAACATCTTTAATTTATGACTTTCCATTGTGAAATTTATATAGCGAAAATCGTTACAGTTTAATGAGATTGTCATGGTACGCACTGCATCGCAGCAGGTGTCATGTGTTCTATTTGAACGAATTTAATTGGAATGCTCAAATAATTGCTTTTGTTGCGTTTTAATTGCAGTTCCGATATGTTTTGTGATGTTGTTATTTTGTTTCGTTGTTTGTTCTTTTAAAAATCTCCCATTGCGATTCTATGATTGAAAAATGCATGTTTTCTATGGCCATTTCTCTCAGTCATATTATTAGTTGTGCCGCAGAAATTCTGCATATAAATTGTGTTTCGCCTGCAGAACTATAGTGAGAATGAGAGAAGTAAAAGTCTTGTATTCTTCACTGTCATTGGCATAATTGGAAATATGTACGATTTTCATTTGTCGACTTGGCAATGAAAACCATATTTGGTCGTAGTCATTAGAGGCAGTGTTCGATTTGCATTTCACAGCATGCTAACAGTAAAATTGTACTTTATTTCACATATGTTAGACGAGACTCCCATCTCATGCATGGAAAATCAATCGAATTGCTTTGATTTTTGCCGTACAACAACATGAGATTCATGTCATTTTTACATATGTTTTGCAAACTTTGTGTTTTTGTTAGCATAGCTGATTGCAATTTTAACTAGAATTCTACAATTAATACATGGAAAATCAATCGAATAATGATATCTGTAGGAGACATTTTGTTCGCATATTTGCTTTCGCTTTGTATGTTGCCTCCATCGAGCTGAGTTGTCCCCGATGAAAATGTTCTAATGATCTGAATGTTTTGTTTATGCAACAGTTCTGTTGTGTGACTCAAATTCCAGGGGACTGAGCCAAGTAAATAAACTTTTATTAAAGAATTATTTAAAAAAATAGTTGGCAATTGCCAGAATATTCGTAATGTCGCTGTTGACTATTTTCCATTTAAACGATTGCACTTTGACTGAATCCACCAGTTAATAATGAATTTTACAAAAAATAATATGTTATTGACATAATATAATAAAAATAATTGGAGTCAAACCAATGATTCAAATATTGATCGTAATATTTCATAAAAATGATTATGTCAAATATTGAGTATAAAATAAAAATTTCATCTGAAATATAATATTAAATTTGAAACAAATGTGTCATTGAAGAATGATATCGCTCTAAAACATTACGTCAAATACCAAATATTTATTGTGAAAAGCAAATGAGTGAGCATTACGAGGCAACCTTTTTAGATATTGTTGAAATTTGCTATAAAAAAGGGCACGAATCCAGCGATCAATCATTAATTATTATTGAACTAACGTGAAACGGTTCCTTCGACTAAACAAATGAAGTTGCTTTTATTTTTGGCATTTTCATTGCTTGCAATTCATCCAGGTAATATACAATTATGAAAAATATTTTATTTTAAATAAATAATTTCTGAATGTATTTCATTAAAATTGATTTTCATCTTTCCATTCAGGTTCAGTCAGGCCGACATTGGCTTGAAACCCGCCTTGCGTACACTGACAACTGAATTTGACACAAAAGCTAAAAAAATTGATTCTTTCATCGCTTGAAAAGTCAAATTAAATGAGGTTCTTTCACTCCCAACTCTCGAAATTTTAAATGCTTTAACAAAAACGAATGTTGATTGGATGGATCAATTGACCGGTGCATTCATAAATTCAGATATATTGAAGAACAGTTTTCCAGCTGGTGAAAGTAGTAAATCAACCAAATCAGTAGATAAAGAAATTAAATCATTTAATGATAATCATGAAAAAATTTGCAATACTATTGGTAGACTATTGTTGGAAACAGTTGAGCCGTCTTTTGAAAAAATCAATGGATTCGAAGACGCGTTCTAGAGACGTATACATGAATAAATTGAATTCATTAAATAATCCTACGTCAAAACACACAGGCTCACTTTCTAAGGCGTTCACAAGGCAAATTTGCGGGTGCGGTCAACAAACTATTTGAAAATTTAAATACATTTGCTTCTCAAGCGGTTAAGTGTGCAGCGTTCTTATTAAAAGCGAAAGATCTAAGCCTCGACTCAAAATATAAGCTTTCAAAGGAAGAATTACAAAAAACAGAACAAGCGTTTGAAGAAGTTTGTGGAGAAAGTATTGTATTGGATTTTTGAATGAAACCAAGTAGACCAAGTTAATCCAATTAGCTGTTTTTGCTTCGATAAAATTAACACTTAAGTTTCATTATAAAAATTCAAATGTAATGGATCACAATAAAAACAAATGCAGATAAAATTGATTCTATGATCTTCTCATTTGAAAATGTATTGGAATTTATAGAACTTAGCTCAAACGAGAATTAATAAATAAATGTCCATATATAAAGATCCAAACTGGAACAAAAATTAAATGGATGAATAGACTTTCGCATATATGTCATGCCTCAATCTATTAAGATATTTTCAATCAGCTTACATGAATTTATTTACTTGTATCAATATTTAGCTATCAAGACGTTTTAAATTATTTAAATTTAATTCCATCCAATAAAAATGACGGGTGCTCAAAAATGAGATGTAAATAAAGAGTCTTACATCCGTAA